>NW_020864015.1:0-17402 GCF_003713205.1 Coffea eugenioides
CCTTTCCGTTCCTTTTGTTTTCCTTACAGGAAAATAAACCCTTTTGGTCTGGATTTGACAAATGGCTGCCAAATTGAGCTAGTTGAACATATCTTTTGTATAGCTCATGTATTAAAACCCTAAGTGTACTTTTGGGGCGTTTTCTCTTTTGATTTGGCAAATTTGAAAACTTTTGTATGTCATTTTGATTTGTAAACGCTAAAGTTCAGATGTGAATGTTTGTTGGCTATTTCGATTGGGTTCTGACGGGTCGGTCACTATTCATGGCCGACTTCGGATTTCACTTTTTTAAATTTTGGGTTATTTTACCATTTTGACTCGTTTACGCTCGTTCTCGTACGTTCCGGATCGCTATAGATAGTTCTAGTCTGCAATCGTGAGTCCTGGCGAGAGCTGGGCAGGCCGTCCGACTCACCCCTTTGGTTCGCCTTAGGGGAAAGTGGGGCTCGTTACAGCAAGTGGTATGCAGAGCCACTTGCGTGGTCCTCTGCGCGGAGTGAGACTTGGGCCAGTGGTGTTTGTGGTCCTAATTTCATGAATATGTCTAAGTGCTGCGTTTGAGCGTAAGTTATGAACGGGCATGTAGATAAAGTGTCGCGAATCATTATCATGGGATTGAGGAAGCTAGGTATGTATGTCGGGTAGGAATCTTTAATAAGGATGGTTTACTCTTCGGGACGGCCGCTCGAGTTTTGTGACTTATCTTAGATGGGATTCTTTGCGCCGATACGAAAGATGTGAGGGCCTAGGTTAGAAAGGATTTGGTGAACTAGAAAGGCCTTTCCTCGGTGGATCGTTTATGTTTGTACTTGACTTAACTGGTTGTATATATGATAAGGAATTTCGAGGACGAAATTCTTTTAAGGGGGAGAGAGTGTGAGAACCCGTAAATTCCTCTTAATAATTTTCCTAGGGTTTATCCCCTTTAATGGCATGTTTTCTGCATTTTCTGGCTTAGGAAATATTTTCTTGGGAAAATTTTATGAGCAATTATAGTTTTTAGATAATTTTTCTAGTATTGGAGAGTTTTTAGAAAATTAAGAATATCTATTGGATGTGGGACCCACTAGTGCGAAAAGTTCGGAAAAATTCGGCCAATAAGGTTAAGTTTCGGATACTGTGTAAAATTTAATCGGGTGTTAAAGATAATAGAGAGTGAGATTGATTGATGTGAGAGGAAAGAAAGATACAGAATGCATTTAATGAGGTGACAAGTGTCATCTTCTCATTAGGTTGGACTTGTAAGAACACTATTTCACTTTCTTTGACTTTTTTTTTTTGAACGCAAGGATTAAATGTCAAAAATTGCAAAAATGCCAATTTTTCTTCCTTGTGGCCGGTTCTCCTTGAGCAAAGAAGGAAGGAAATTCTTGCAACTTTCAGCTTCATATGCTTCAATCTTCTACAAAACAAAAGCCTAGATTGATTTCTACTCATAAAAACCTTTCTTGCTAGTGGATTAGTAAGTGTATTAGTGAAGTTTGTTTGGGAAGCTTTAAGGTGGCCAAACAATCTCCTCTCTCTTTGTTACTTGGGTAAAGTGATGCTAGACACTCTAATACACCTAATGAATGCTTTATGTATGGGCTTAGAAAGTAGCTTTGAGTGATGGAGATGATGTGATTTATTTTCTTGATTTGAAGAGTTTTTGTGAAGTTTTCCATTTATGATGAATTTTTCTGTTTCATATGATTTGATGGTGTGGTTGTTTTTGATGGTTGGTAATAAGGGGCTTTGGCTCTAGTTAGGTGTGAATTGTGGTTACAATGCAATCAATTTTGGATTTGGAAATGAAAGTGAAAAGTTAGGTTCATGAACCCTAATCTGTCCGAAATTTTGGTCTAGATGGGCCGAATTGGACTTTGTTCAAAACATGAAAGTTGTAGGTATTGATGAGTATGAAGTGGCTTCAAAATTTCAGGGCATTTAGAGTAGTATAGAGTGAGTTATGCCGTTTTTACTGTTGCTATTTTTGGTGAACAGAATGTGCGAACTGCGATAGTAATTGTCTGTTTTGACTGGAATTGGTTTGGATTTGGTTGTTGGTGTCTTCTTATGAACTGTAGCTGGATATCTTAGCTTTCATGTTCATTTGGAATCAATGCAATTGGACCTGTGTAGGCTGAGATAGACGTATTACAGTTTTGTGTGATTTGGGAACCTGCAATTGCGGTTCTGGCTGGGTTTTCTGCATTTTTGACCTAGTTGTGCTAGGATTTGGACTGAGAGGCCTACTACATTGTTGTAGCCCTGTTTCATAGCTTCGAAATGGTGGGTCTTACACCCCCAACCTATAATTGTAGTGAGAGTTGTGCCATTACCGCATTATGACGTCAAAACCGGTTTTCTTATCAAGGCCTACATTAAAGCCCTTTCTTAATTTCTGGTTGCCTATGATGCTTATTTATGCATATGAAACCCTATTAGGGTTAAGATTGGTATGGCTTTATGACTCGTTATCGAGTCTCCATGTTTTTGTTTGCATGTTTAGGGCTCGCTCTCATTCCGGTCTTTTCCTAGCTAACTTTTGTACTTGTACTGCTTTGAGCCTAGTGAACGGCTTTTGGGAAATGAGATGACTTTTGTGTGAGGTTTTGGGACTGATTTGAGGAAATTATGAAGCCTTAATGGCTGGAAAAGTAAGAAATTTAGGGGAAATGCTGTCCGATTTTCTAGGCCGTTTGGTTCTTTAAGTTGGATTTGCCTTTTGATGGAAAATTGAAAGGGCTTTTTGGGTTGTTGATCCTAAGGTCTTCCATGTTATCTTTTGTTTCCAAGAAAATATGTTTTTGGCACCCCTTGCATTAGTATTTGGGGCAAGGCGTACGACTGTAGTCGAGCCTCACTTGTGCATTCCGTTTCTCGATTTGATATGAAACCTTCAATTGGTTATTTTTGATTATTTTAGGGTTTCTTGGCGATAAGGCCAAATCTGAAGTAAAACTTTTGAAGTTGAGCGGTGAAGTGTCACTCCCCCCATGCTATTTAACTTGAATTTTTGCTCTGCAATCTGTTCATTTGTTCGAGAACGAGGGTGTACTTTATCACACTCGTTCTCTAGTCTGTTCTATGCCAATTTACTATGCAAAAATTTGAATCTGTTATCTGTGTCTGCATCTGTTCAGATTTCTGTTCGGATTTCTATGACCTATGAGCTCAATCCTGTGGCTAAGTTATTCGAGTCGGGCCGGCAAGGGCCTGGACGATTAGATAACGAACCACGGTAGTCTGTTCGGGGATTTTGGGTATTGAGACCCTTGATTCCGGGTATACTCGAGTATTACCATTTTGTTCGTTTGAGGTGAGCGGGCCCGGTAAAAGGGTGTTTGGTGGACGGAATTCGGTGATAAGAGGGGTCTACGGACGCATTGGTTCTATATACGTTGACGGAGAGTCAACCGGTTTGGATCAAGTATTGCGCTGGAAATTTGGCTCCTGAGAGCCACCCGTATCCTTCTAATTTGAATCATTGGTTCCTTTGCTTTACATCTGACATGTGTATCTGATTTGTTAAATGTGAAATGCCATGATTTTAATGCTATCTGTTTGGTACCTCATTGAGCGCAAGCTCACCCCTTTCCGTTCCTTTTGTTTTCCTTACAGGGAAATAAACCCTTTTGGTCTGGATTTGACAAATGGCTGCCAAATTGAGCTAGTTGAACATATCTTTTGTATAGCTCATGTATTAAAACCCTAAGTGTACTTTTGGGGCGTTTTCTCTTTTGATTTGGCAAACCGTGTGTATATATTAACTTTTGAAAACTTTTGTATGTCATTTTGATTTGTAAACGCTAAAGTTCAGATGTGAATGTTTGTTGGCTATCTCGGTTGGGTTCTGACGGGTCGGTCACTATTCATGGCCGACTTCGGATTTATTTTTTTTAAAATTTTGGGTTATTTTACCATTTTGACTCGTTTACGCTCGTTCGTAAGTTCCGGATCGCTATAGATAGTTCTAGTCTGCATCGTGAGTCCTGGCGAGAGCTGGGCAGGCAGTCCGCTCACCCCTTTGGTTCGCCTTAGGGGAAAGTGGGGCTGTTACAAGTGGTATCAGAGCCACTTCGCGTGGTCTCTGCGCGGAGTGAGACTGGGCCAAGTGGTGTTGTGGTCCTAATTTCATGAATATGTCTAAGTGCTCGTTTGAGCGTAAGTTATGAACCGGGCATGTGATAAGTGTGCGAATCATTATCATAGGGACTTGAGGAAGCTAGGTATGTATGTCGGGTAGGAATCTTTAATAAGGATGGTTTACTCTTGGGACCGGCCGGCTCGAGTTGTGAATTATCTTAGATGGGATTCTTGCGCCCGGATACGAAAGATGTGAGGGCCTAGGTTAGAAAGGATTTGGTGAACTAGAAAGGCCTTTCCTCGGTGGATCGTTTATGTTTGTACTTGACTTAACTGGTTGTATATATGATAAGGAATTTCGAGGACGAAATTCTTTTAAGGGGGAGAGAGTGTGAGAACCTGTAAATTCCTCTTAATAATTTTCCTAGGGTTTATCCCCTTTAATGGCATGTTTTCTGCATTTTCTGGCTAGAAATATTTTCTTGGGGAATTTTATGAGCAATTATAGTTTTTAGATAATTTTTCTAGTATTGGAGAGTTTTTAGAAAATTAAGAATATATATTGGACGTGGGACCCACTAGTGCGAAAAGTTCGGAAAAAATTCGGTCAATAAGGTTAAGTTTCGGATACTGTGTAAAATTTATCGGGTGTTAAGAGATAAGTAGAGAGTGAGATTGATTGATGTGAGAGGAAAAAGAAAGATAAGAATGCATTTAATGAGGTGACAAGTTTCATCTTCTCATTAGTTGGACTTTAAGAAACACTATTCACTTTCTTGACTTTTTTTTTTGACCAAAGGATTAAATGTCAAAAATTGCACAAAATGCACCATTTTTCTCTCCTTGTGGCCGGTTCTCCTTGAGCAAAGAAGGAAGGAAATTCTTCAACTTTCAAGCTTCCATATGCTTCAATCTTCTACAAACAAAAGCCTAGATTAGATTCTACTCCATAAAAACCTTTCTTCTAGTGATAGTAAGTGTATTAGTGAAGTTTGTTTGAAGCTCTAAGGTGGCCAACATCTCTCTCTCTCTTGTTACTTGGTAAGTGATGCTAGAACACTCTAATACACCTAATGATGTTTATGTTATGCTTAGAAGTAGCTTGAGTGATGGAATATGTGATTTATTTCTTGATTTGAAGAGTTTTGGTGAAGTTTTCCATTTTATGATGAATTTTCTGGTTTCATATGATCTTGATGGTGTGGTTGTTTTTGATGGTTGGTAATAAGGGGCTTTGGCTCTAGTAGGTGTGAATTGTGGTTAAATGCAATCAATTTTGGATTTGGAATGAAATGTGAAAAGTTAGGGTTCATGAACCCCTAATCTGTCCGAAATTTTAGGTCATAGATAGAGGCCGAATTGGACTTTGTTCAAAACATGAAAGTTGTAGGTATTGATGAGTATGAAGTGGCTTCAAAATTTCAGGGCATTTGGAGTAGTATAGAGTGAGTTATGCCGTTTTTACTGTTGCTGTTTTTGGTGAACAGAATGTGCGAACTGCGATAGTAATTGTCTGTTTTGACTGGAATTGGTTTGGATTTGTGTCGCGCCCCACTTTTCGATTCGAGTGAATGTGAGTGATGAAGTGTGGTGTGAATGTGTGCAAAATGGAAAGTAAAAAGGCCATGGGACTTTGGAAAGCGACGATTTGGCCAAATGAAATTTTAAAAAGGGTTTTTAAATATGAAAACGGAGTCGCCACTTGGTATAGATTTGGGGTGTACCAAGTCACCCAAAAAGTGTTTTTTAAAGACAAAGTAGTAAAACCCTTTTTAAAACGACTCCTAGTCCACGTAAGCCAAAGAAAAAGGTTCGGGGGTCACGTTTGACAAAGGGGAAGGCAAGGATAGAATCCAAGGCACCCCTTTGACCTAGCCAAGGCTAGTTGCGCGACTTAAACCAATTTTTCCTAGTTTTCTACCCAATGTATGTTCGCACGTTGGATATGACTATGTGAATGCAGAACGGAAAGAAAAATGCAATCCTAAATTCTACGATGTCTCTTGTGAGGCTTTTGGTCCCAAACCACATGAATTGTGGCGGCCAACAAAGGAACACCTCATAGAGGTCGATTAATGCAAATGAGACTCAAGTGTGCAAGTGTGAAAGTGTATGAAAGATGCAAGAAATGTAAGTGCAAGTGTGCAAAATTGTATAAAGGTGCTTGTGTGAAATTGTAAAAAAAAATCCAAGCGTTTGTGTGCAGATGTATGAAATGGTGCTCGTGTGAAATTGTGTGAAAAATCCAAGTGTTTGTGTGCAAGGGAAGGGATATGAAGGTGCATGTGTGAAAGTAGGAGGAGAAAATAAAAGTGTAATGAGGGTATAGAATGATAGAGTGAATATAGAATGCATGAGCCTAGGGAATGCAAGCAAGACGGGTACGGGGGTTGACTCCTAACTTTCGACTTTGATTTTCCCTTTGATTAGAAGGCAAAACTAGCGTGCTAAGGCTATCGAATAGCCACACTCGCTCGTTTCCCTCATCAGAAGGGGACACTCAAGCAAAATGAACCCTATAGCTAGTATGGGATGCAAAAATCTAAAGTGAGAGGGAAGGGACTAGAGGAGCATGCTAAATGATAAAAACTAAGAAAAAATGCATGAAAATGTAGTGAGCAAGCAAATGATGTGCTAACGAGGGGAAATCCCTACGGGTCTAGCGTTGGACTAGCCCATTCTATGAACTCCGACTAGCGTTGGACTAGCGGAAACGTACATTCATCCATTCCATTCATTCATGGCTATGAAAGCAAGTAGACATGCCAAAACACTCGTAAACACGTAACACGTAACACTTAGCATGCTCGACTAGATGCAAGAGCCTAATAAAGCAATTAAACATGTAACAACAAAAACAAGCAACCAAGGGGAAGGGGAAGTGGACCAGATGCTCTCCGAGCACTATCTATTACAAGCCAAGAGGTGTACACATACCCCATAAAAGCATAAAGGGAAAGGGGAAATGGACAAGATGCTCTCCGAGCCCTATCTATTACAAGCCAAGAGGTGTACACATACCCCATAAAACTTAAATAAAAGTAAAAGCAAGTAAATGCACGCAAGGAGGTAAGGAAAGCGGAGTAGGCATACATATTCACATAACACGTAGGAGCACGTAGGGGCAAATGAAATGCAAATAAAAGGGTAGAGTGTACCTCCCTTGAAATTGGGCCCCAATGAAGCGAAATCACTTATTTATCCTCCAAAATAATAGAAATGGTCAAGGTACCAATTTATTTGGGAAAATTAAATAAAATGTGCAAAACAAAGCTCACTTGATCATGAAGCCCCTAAAGTCAGGACTTAAGCGCAATTGAAACAAAGCATGGTAGTTAATTGAAGCAAACAAGCAATAAAGTTGCACAAATTAAAATTATCAAGGACCAATTTGATGAAATTCTTTAATTGATTGGGTCCTAGTGGAACAAGGGGAGACTCGGGGGGCCAAAGTGCAATTTTTAGAAATTATTTCATGCATAAGCATGCAATCACGTAGGAAGCAAATTTTCTGCCATAAACACAAATAAAGGAATTGCTGCAACATTGTATAACTTCATCAATCTCCTTTCTTACAACCATTTCCATGCCAACTCCTTATTCAAATTCAACTCATTCATGCCAACACAACAAGAAGAAACATGCTGGAATTACTATCTAACAAAAACAGCAAAGTTTGGAACCGCAATGGAAGAAAATAGCAAGACACAACCGTAAATTTCTGGTGCAGCAAAATGAATATGCATTTTCCAGCAAGCACTTTGGCATGATTCAAATGTTTTTTTTTTATTTTGTAGACCCACAAACACAAGCTCAGCACCAAGATCTCCAACTCTTCCCTTCGCCATAAGATTAAGCATGCAAACAAGGCACAAAAAGTCCAGCTTGTGGATCGTTATGGAAATCAAAAACATGGAGGCTAACGCAGCTTCATGCAACTTTCGGCAACCAGAAATCTGTTTTTTACCAGGCCTTCAATCATAGCCCAAGTATTTTAGACCCAAATACACCAACCCAACATCAAAGCCTCGATCCCAAACGACGAACTCGCAAAATTCAACATCCAAATAAACCCAGAAAGAAGAGAAAAACTTAGAAGGGGAGCATGTAATTCTGGAAAAATTTCTGTTATTGCTGCCATGAACATGTCTATTGTCTGTCAAATTCCAGACTCAAATACACAAAACCTTTGCATCCAAATACACAACTGCAACACCCGAACAAGCAAAGGAAAGGAAAATCAGAATTAGAACGGATCATGCAATTCTTATTCGCTGATTTTTATCTACAGCTTTACAAGTTTCTGCTACAAATTCGCGGCTTGTCAAGAGGCAGCAAAACTACTTAAATCTCTGCCGAAACTTCAAACCCAAATCTACAAGACAAGAACCTAAGATCCGAACCATAATCTTGCAATCAAGAACGAACAAGAGACACAAAATTCATGGCAAACATCTCAACAAGTTCACAGATGGAAGCAAGCTGACAACTTTCATTCATGAGTTCTCAACAAGAAATCCCAAAACAAGATTTT
This sequence comes from Coffea eugenioides, assembly GCF_003713205.1. Lineage (NCBI taxonomy): Eukaryota > Viridiplantae > Streptophyta > Magnoliopsida > Gentianales > Rubiaceae > Coffea > Coffea eugenioides. Next base: position 8,603 of record NW_020864015.1, read on the forward strand.
TGAGTACAACCTACGGGACTTGCAAAAACAGCAAAAACAAGTATTCACAATTAGCTTCCTTGTCATTTCTTGATTCGAACAGAATCCACCCGACCCATAAAAAATGTATCAAACCCAGCAAAACAACAAAACTGCACCATGAACCAGAAAAATGCTAGATTTTCTTGAACTTTTACGTGCAAACAGGTTGGAAAAGAAAGGAAAGTGAGGGAGGATTACCTCTTAACGTTTTTATGGAGCCGAAATCTTAGGAGTACTTCGCAAAGGGATGAGTGAAATCCACCAGAATATTGAAGGAAGCAAGTTGCAGCGGAACCAGGGTTGATGATGCAGCAATTTTTATGGCCAAATTCGAAGTCTTTCCAATCGTCTTTTCAACAAAATTTATGAACAAAAGTTCTTCCTCTAGCTACATAAATGGTGCAGAAATTCAAAGTTCCTCAAGAAAAGCTATGATGAAAGAGTAAAATGCCCCGAAATATGGCTGCAGAATCAGCCTTTTCCACCGCAGCTTCAACCTCCTCAGTCGTCACTCACTATCTCTCTGCTGTTTTCTTTCACAGCCGTTCAACCTCAGCTTTTCTCTCCGTCCCCCCTGTTCTATCTTTTCCACAGCCCAGCCGTCCAGACTCCCTCTCAGTTTCTCCCTTTGCTCAGTTTTTTTTCTTTTCGTTAGCTCTCCAATGAAGCCCGTAGCTTTTTTCCTTTCTCTACCCCGTTCTCCCTTAGCTCTTGCGGCTGTCTTGCCTTTTCCTATTTATACCAAGCTAACCCTAAACTTCAAGCCAGCTCTTCTATATTTGCAGCCCAAGGAGCTCCCCAAAGTTCACTTGCAAGCTGCGGCAAAAACGCAGCCTTCATGCTGCGCGTTTTCACTTTTCCTTTTTTTTTTTTTTTTTTTTTTAACTTTCCACTTAATAAATACAGAAATGATAAAATATAAATAATAATAAAAATAAATTGACAAAAACCAAGTAATAATAATAATAATAATGAAAATAATTTAAAAAACTAAACAACTAAAAACAACAAAAATGGCCATTTTTCCATCTTTTTTGTTTCATTTTTCATTTTTTCATTTTTTCCAAGAAAGCATTGAATTTAAATTACAAACGACTAAATCATTTTTTCTGAATGCTTTTTCTTTTTCCTTTTTTTTCTTTTCAACAAATTCTATGATAAAACTTAAAAATAAAAATAAAACTGGAAACTAAAAACTAAAAATGAACACGACAAATAAAAAACTAAAAAAATGAAATTTCACCAAAAATTTGGTGTCTACAGTTTGCCCCTCTTTGTCTGAGTTTTGGAAAAACTTGAGACAAAGAAATAGACACCAAATACTCACCTGTGTTATTTGGCGGCGAACACGTCTCGAACAATGGACGCTTTAGAAATGGGGGCTGACCCCTTTGACAAAAATTTAAAATGGGATTGATCCAAACAGAAAATTTAAAATCGGGATTGACCCGAACAGAAAATGCAAACGGAATAGACCCGAACAGAAACGTAAATGGGATAGACTCACGGGATAGACCCGGACAGAAATTTAAAATTGGGATAGACCCACGGGATAGACCCGGACAGAAATTTAAATTTGGATAGACCCGGGATAGACCCGGACAGAAATTTAAATTGGATAGACCCACGGATAGACCCGGACAGACATTTAAATTGGGATAGACCCACGGATAGACCCGAACAGAAATTAAATTGATAGACCACGGGATAGACCCGACAGAAATTTAAATTGGGATAGACCCACGGGATAGACCGGACAGAAATTTAAATTGGGATAGACCCACGGGATAGACCCGGACAGAAATTTAAATTTGGGATAGACCCACGGGATAGACCCGAACAGAAATTTAAATTGGGATAGACCTACGGGATAGACCCGGACAGATATTTAAATTGGGATAGACCCACGGGATAGACCCGAACAGAAATTTAAATTTGGGATAGACCCACGGGATAGACCCGGACAGAAATTTAAAATTGGATGAATTGAAGTGAGATAAAGTGTTGGTGGGATGGAAACACGCACATTAGTGAGATAGGCTCGATGCTAACGGCGGTAGGATGAAAACGCACACGTTAGTGAGACAGACTCGATGCTAACGGCGGTAGAATGAAAACACGCACATTAGTGAGATAGACTCGATGCTAACGGCGGTAGAAGTGAAAACATGCACGCTAGTGAGATAGACTCGATGCTAACGGCGGTAGAAGTGAAAACACGCACATTAGTGAGATAAACTCGATGCTAACGGCGGTAGAATGAAAACACGCACGTCAGTGAGATAGACTCGATGCTAACGGCAGTTGAAGTAAAACACGCACATTAGTGAGATAAACTCGATGCTAACGGCGGTAGAATGAAAACACGCACGTCAGTGAGATAGACTCGATGCTAACGGCGGTTGAGTAAAACACGCACGGTAGTGAGATTATAGACTCGATCGCTAACGGCAAGGTAGAATGAACACGACGTCAGTTGAGATTAGACTCGATGTAACGGCGGTCTTGAGTAAAACACTCAGCGCAAAAAAAAACCAATCACAGCTAGGTGAGATGACTCGATGCTACGGTGGTTGGTGGAATGAACGCACACAGTACGTGAGATAGACTCGAATGCTACGCTAGGGGTGAAATAAAACGCACGCGTTAGTGAGATAGACTCGATGCTAACGGTGGTAGAATGAAAACACGCACGTCAGTGAGGTAGACTCGATGCTAACGGCGGTTGAATGAAAACACGTACACGCTAGTGAGATAGACTCGATGCTAACGGTGGTGGAATGAAACGCACGCGTTAGTGAGATAGACTCGATGCTAACGGTGGTAGAATGAAAACACGCACGTCAGTGAGGTAGACTCGATGCTAACGGCGGTTGAATGAAAACACGCACACGCTAGTGAGATAGACTCGATGCTAACGGTGGTGGAATGAAACGCACACGTTAGTGAGATAGACTCGATGCTAACGGTGGTGGAATGAAACGCACACGTTAGTGAGATAGACTCGATGCTAACGGTGGTGAAATAGAAACAATCCAACATGACTTTTGTGAAGTTGGCGGCATAAAATCCAGGCCCAACGTGATAAAGTTGACGTTGGCGGCACCAAGTCCAGGCCCAACTTGATATTGTGAAGCTGGCGGCACGAAACTCAGGCCCAACTTGATTTTTGGAAGGTTGGCGGCACGAAATCCAGGCCCAACGTGATTTTTAGAATGGTCAGTGGGATAAGACCCAATCCTGCCATCCAATTGGTGAAGAAATTGAATTTGATTTGTCAAAGTACAAGAAATTAAATTTGATTTTCCAAGAAACAAAATTTTGAACTTGATTTTTTGATTTTTTGAATTTTTCTGATTTTTCGAGAGAATCTTTTTCACAAATAATTTGCCCCAGTGTAGGGCCCTTCTCCCTTCTTTCTCCTCTTTCTTCGGCATCGGCCTTCCACATCGCCAGATGCTTTTCGTCGACTTCAACTGTGAATACCTGCACAGGGCTTACGTGCACTCAAATGAGCGTGACTGATTTGAAAAAATGCATTATTTTGATTCTTGGACGAAATCCTCAATTGGACTTACAAAAATATTTGCCCCTGTGTGGGCTTATTTTGCGAAATTTTGCAAATAAAAATTTTGCCCCAGTTTGGGCCCATTTGATTGCAAAAATTGGTTTAGATGATTTCCCATTTACTTGAACAAAGAAAAACCGCACTTTTGCCCATTTAGAAAAGAATGCACATATACAACAATGTGAAGAAACTTTAAGCGTCAAGTTTGAACTCATGCAGAAATTTCATGATGAATTCCTCGAAGTAACACCAAATTCAAGAAGATTTCTTCCTCACTTTTTAGCATTGGTGTTAGGGTAACGGGTCACCACTTTTGGTTGGCTCATCTTTTCAGAATCAATCAAGTGATTTTATTTTTGAAATGGCTAAGGAAATGGGAGATAAGAATCTGTCTCATTTTTGTGCCCCAGTTGTATGTAATCCATTCAATGTCACATCTTAGTGAAAGCAAAGAGTTTGTTACCCTTATTTTCAAGAAAACTTAGTCAACATACAAGCTTTCTAGGCTTGTAACGTATGGACAGAAGTGATAGCTAAACATGTGGAAACGGGTTATGCCCTTATGATCACAAATGATTTGATGAATTTCTTATGAGCATGATCGTCACTTTGGATTGTCATGAAAGAATAAGTCAACGATGGACTTTATTAGCTTGTAATTTGGCTTGAAAACGATAGTTTAAGACTTTCAAGGATATTGCACCATAGATCGCATTTTTCCAAAATTGCCCCTATTTTGAAATCAAAAGATCTCAGACTTTGTTTGCATTTTTCTCATCACTCACCAGAGACTTCAGCGTCGAATTTTCTGCATTTTCTTGCATTTACTTTTCTTTCTTTGCTTTTTGCCTCTTTTCCCTTTCCCTCGAGCTGATGGGTTTTCACATGGTGAGTAGCGTCAAACTCATACTCAAGCAATTCAGAAATACAGCTAAAATTTTCCGGCATCAGAAATTTTCTTGACAGGGCCATTGCAAAGAACAGAAGTCAGGACTTTCGGCTTTTGTAACGGGGTCAGGTGGGGTGCTTAAAAAAGTTAAGGCTTGAAAACGGATTTCAACACTGGTTTGAAGAATCTGAGATCGCATTGTTGCGTCAACCCTATTTTAGGGTAAAATCAGAATTTGCCCCAGTTTTTGCTCAATTGAGGCTTTTTCTCTTTCATTTTCTTTCCCCTTTTGATTTTTCGGCCTTTTGCCGTTCTTTCGAACTTTCACAAAATTTGCCCCAGTTTATTTTTGAACTGAGGTTCTCTTTTCTTCCTTTGTTTTTGATCTTGTTGCTTTTCACTTTTCACTTCTTGAAATTTTCTTTTCAACTCAAACTCGCCCCCAGTGTGGGGTTTGCGATTCTCAGGGGTTGCCAAACGAAATAATTTATTCTGATGGCTCAAAAGGGATAACTAGGGATAAAATGTTCGATTGGAAAAGAAGATGGCCTGACTTGTATTCCGTTCCTTACAATAACTCTGAAAGGAAATTTTCGCTAATGCGAAATTTTTTGCGTGTATCTGAATTAACTGACTGAGGAAGACCCTTGTTCGTCCATATTTGGGAAACGTAGGCGATCCGTGCGGACAAAACTCTTCCCTTTCTTTCTCCTTCTTTTTTTCAAAACTGGACCCCAAGTGGAATCAAATTTCCCCAATTTGCGGTTCCCTCCTTATTCTAGCATTTTTGCTTTTCTCTTTTTTCAAAATTCCCCAATCTCCTTCCCCAATGTGGGGTGCGATCATATGTGCAGTCGAAAAGAACCACCAATTTTTGCTCAAATGAGGATGCAAGGGATAAATAGTGTTTGGATTGTAGAAACGATGGCCAAAGTATCATTCTTACACTTCATGACAACCAAAGTAACGAAACGGTCATTGAAAATCCATTCCCCTATTTGATATTTGAAAATTTCCAATATAGGGTAGAGATCATTAAGGCCTTTATTTGAAACGAAATTATTCTTTCATAGGCTCAAATGGGAGAGTAAATGATGAAAATCTGTATAGGTAATGAAACGAATGCTTGAAGTATCATTCCAAATTTTCCAAACAAATAAGAATAATGCACATTTTTGCTTTCACTTAGATGTGAATTGAATCTGGTTAAACCAATGGGCATTTTCAAGCAAAGATGGCCCCAATTTGCAATTTATCAATCAATGTGACTGATTTTATTTTGGAATTAAGTGAAGGAGAAAGGTATCTCATAGGGCCTTTTGAGTGACCGTTCACTCTCTTTCTTTCTGAGCACTCTTATTGTACAGGTTGGAACACCAATCGAGTGTAAGGATTTTAGGAAGCATACACTTGTGAAATTCAGGCTATAGGTTGAAAAATCTCAAATTGGGTCTTATTTCTCAAAAATCATCATGAAATCTCCAATGAGTAAGAATAAAGAATGAAATGTACATAAATATACAAAAACAATAATTGTCCAAAAATTTTATTGCTGAAAAAGTTTGAAACAAAATTTCTCATTCAATTATGGTACAAATGAGAAGAGAGAGACTTGTAAAGAGCTCCACATATACACTTTTTGTCTCTTTTCTCTTGGGAACAAAATGTATTAACAAATCAAATATACAAAATTTTCCTTTGGAAAACAATTACAACATCTCTCAGAGGTTTTAGCGTAGAGCTTCCAGATAAATCATTTATGTTTTCGTTGTAGGATCTGCCCAAGAATCAAATAACACTTGCAGTTTTGACACTTTTATTAGATCAAAATTATTATCAGGTATAGAAGAAATATTTCCACCTTATTGAAATATTTTTATGAATGCAGGGGAGGGGGAAAACAAAAGAAAAATATCCAGAGTTAGTAATCAAGACTATAAAATCGGTATGCATGCCCTATGGGGGAACCCTTTTGTGCAAGGGTAGGCCTAGCATGAAAATGCAATCCTCCAGAGCAGGCACTATACAATACCTGATGGATCCAATCAGCTTATGGAGTGAAAAATAATTTGAAAAATTTGGCCCATTGGAATGAAAAGAGACATTTGTCCTAAAATGAGGGAAAAGTCCGAATGGATTGCTACTTTGATCGATGCATGAAATAATGTGTAAAAGAGATTGCAATGTCTCAATTAATTTATTCGGTGACCCTTAGACTTAAACCCTAAAAAGGGAAAAAACGGGTCAAATGGATTGGATAAAATTGATGATTTATTTAAAAATGACCAAATTGCCCTAAAAATAGGTAAACTGGTCAAATGAATGAAATGAAATTTGATTTATTCAAAAATTGATCGAATCACCCTAAAAAGGGTAGATTGGTCAAATGAATGAAACTTGATTTATTCAAAATCGATTCGATTGCCCTAAAAATGGGTGAACTGGTCAAATGAATGAAATTGAATTTAGGGATTTATTCAAAAATCGGCCGAATGACCCTAAAAAGGGTAAATTGGTCCAAAGACCCTAAAAAGGGTAATTTGGTCAATTGAATTGATAATTTATTCAAAAGCGACCGAATGACCCTAAAAAGGGTAAATTGGTCAAAAGACCCTAAAAGGGTAAATTGGTCAAATGAATTGAGTGAAATGAATTTATTCAAAAATGATTAGATTGAACTAAAATTGAATGAATTGGAAAAAAGTGGATTGGATAAGATGGATGATTTGTTCAAAAATCGATTGAATTATTCGCCCACTGGGTGGTTTCAAGAAATCATTACAATGCCTTGGTCTATGAGCCTCTAAAATCAAAATTTGGCCTCTATATTTATCGTCTCAACAATGAGGAATCATTTGTGAATTTTCTTCGAATTAATGTCCTTTTACGCAAGGGAATTTTACCAATTTTGAGAAAATGGCCAAAAAGTGATTATTAGATGCTCATATTCCAAAAATTGCTTCATGAAAATGATCGGATCTTTACCTTACCTTGTGCACTACCCCTTCGGATGATACGAGAAAGGTAAACGTGCAAGTCTCATTTGGATTATACATCCGAGACATGGGGTGGTTTATTCCTAACACGGGATCCCCTAAATGGCATTCCTTTTCTAGGGTTTATGCGTGATGCCAGTTTATTAAAGCAATGTAAATATGCAACAAATATGGCCTAGAGGACAAAATAATGCAACGGGGGGAAAGGGTCTAAACATGAAATGTATTTACTGAAAGATAAGTGCAAAGACTGAAATTTAGACATGTGAGCTATCTAGTGGGTGAGTCACTAAAAGAGTGCCAAAGAGGCCCCTTATTGCTAAGGCACATGAATGCAATCCAAGAAAACAAAAGAATGGTTAGTGCAATTGATAGTACACATAACACATTGGGAGCAATTAAGAAAAAGAAATACAATAAAGCGAGTAAAAGGGGTAGAACCCCTTCCCTCGTGCCTATTGTGCTTAAAATAGGGTGAGGCTGACTCTAGCCTAGGAAAATTCTAACATGGATGCATGAGGCTGGGGTTCACTAATGCCTAGACTCGATAAAGCTTCGGCTCCCAAGCCTTCAGACCTAAAGGCGAAGGGTCATCACTCCCAGGGCCTTTGGTCGGTGGCTCGAGTGATCCCTTAGGTAGCGCTATGGGCGCAGAGCACACCATCCGCCTACCCAAGGCAATCGGTCCTAGTCCTACAAGGCGGTGTGGGATGGCGCCCACGAAAAATAAAATAAAATGGGATAAAGCAAGTAAACGTGCACGTATGAAGTGTTCCCCTATTTTGAGGGAAGGGGTGAGAACCATGCGAGGCTCTAAAGGTGACACACCCCCCCAAATGCAATGCAAGCGCGAGATAAACAAGTAAACATACATCCAATCAACCAATCACACGTACGTGAGTGAGGGAATAGTTGGATACGCGCGCGAGGCAAAAGGCCTTAAAAATGGAAAATGCAACCCTAATATCCAAATGCAATGCATAAAAAGGGTAGAAAAAGGAAACGAATGGCTAAGTCAAATGCTCGGACCCACTTAGGAAGTCCCCAGTGGAGTCGCCAACTGTCGCGCCCCACTTTTCGATTCGAGTGAATGTGAGTGATGAAGTGTGGTGTGAATGTGTGCAAAATGGAAAGTAAAAAGGCCATGGGACTTTGGAAAGCGACGATTTGGCCAAATGAAATTTTAAAAAGGGTTTTTAAATATGAAAACGGAGTCGCCACTTGGTATAGATTTGGGGTGTACCAAGTCACCCAAAAAGTGTTTTTTAAAGACAAAGTAGTAAAACCCTTTTTAAAACGACTCCTAGTCCACGTAAGCCAAAGAAA
>NW_020864016.1:0-17633 GCF_003713205.1 Coffea eugenioides
ACTTTCAAGTTTTAACCCAAGGCTAATTCGGCATCTAACTATGAGGAACAGTACCGGGCAAAATGTGATTACATGAAACCCTAACTTCTGAAATTTTCCGTCAAATGCGGAAATTTTCCGCAACAACCACAATTTGTGCATTCTAGCTCCATTCTAGATTATTTCCAACCATCATACATAGCCACACAATGGTAATCATATTAAAATAGAAAAATCATGAATAAATAGAAAAATGTCATCAATCTCACTAAAATCATGAAATAACCCACAAAAACACCTCTTAGGCTACCACAAGCCATTAATTATACATCATCAAGAACAAAAGAGGAGTTCCTTAGATGCTCACCTTAGCAACTCAAGAAAAGAGACCACTTAGCACCTTAGCCTTTCAAACCACTTCACTAATCACCTCACAATCACTAAACTAAGAGGTTTTATGGAAAAGATTCAAGATTAATCGGTTGGAATTGAAGATTGAACAAGATTGGAGGTAAGAAATTGGAGAGCTTTCTTTTCTTTTTCCCTTAGGGAGGGCCGGCCAAAGCTTGCAAAATTAAGGATGATTTTTGGATCATTTTTGCTTAAATTGGTAAAGTAGTGAATAGTGGTCAAAGCAAGAATTAATCTCTCAGTGACACTTGTCACCTCATTTAATACAACTCTATCCTTTTCTTTCTCCAATGATAATCCATCTAGGTAACTTCTAATTATCTCTTAACACCTGATAAAATAAACCCGGTATCCAACACTTAACTTAATTGGCCGAATTTTACCGAACTTTCCGCACTAGCGGGTCCCACGTCCGGTATACACTCTTAATTTCTCAAAAACTAACCGATACTAGAACAATCATTTTAAAACTATATTTACTCATAAAATTTATTTTTAAAATTTTGCGAATAAAGAAAATATGGAAAAACGTGCAATTAAAAGAAATTAAAACCTAGAAATTAAGAAAATTACGGGTCCTCACACTCTCTCCCCCTTAAAGAAATTTCGTCCTCGAAATTTTTTTATCAACGGAATCTGTCAAAATCTAAGGTACCCAACGGACCATACCATCTACGTCCTCAGACGAGTCAGGACCCTGATGGTGTTCTAAAGAGTACACCTGAGCCGGTACCTTAGATCCAGTCCCTTCCTTTTCCGACTGTCCAGGGTTAGTCTTAATGGGTTGCGGGGTCCCTTTTCCTTTTCGTAATCGAACTGGGCAGTCAGCAATCTGATGATCGGTACTTCCGCAGCGCAGACATTTTCCCTCTTTCTTCCAACAATTTGCCTCCGTATGATTTGGCCCTCCGCAATATCCACAGGGACCACGAGTAGCAGAGACCGGTTCCCTCTGAGAGACATCACGCGACACCCCTAGTTGTCGCACTCCCCTGTTTCCCTTTCCAATCTTAGGGGGCGTACTTGTACCTTCTTGTTCAGAGCTACTCCCAGGAAAGCCCCTTTTCTTGGCTTGAAAGTTTTTCACCTGCAGCCTAGCATTCTCTACTCGTTGTGCCTTCTCTACGACCTCGTTAAAAGCATTAATCTGGGCCATCACGAGGTCCTTCTGAATTTTTACGTTCAAGCCCTGGATAAAATGCCTTATTCGCCGCTGCTCGGTCATGATCAGCTCAGGAGCAAATTTGGACAGGCGGGTGAACTGACTCTCATATTTCGCTACAGACTGGGCCCCTTGGCGAAGTCGGATAAACTCATCTTCCTTCCGTTCCTGGACTAGAGGAGGGAAGAATTTAGCGTTGAACTCTCGCATGAAGTTCACCCAGGTTCGGGGCGTCTGCTCCCGTTCCCACTTCGGTCGAATGACGTTCCACAAGGAACGGGCCGCCCCTTCTAGGTGGAAGACGGCAAAGGTTACCTGCCTCTCCTCGGTATAGTGCAAGACAGTAAAAATATCTATCATCTTCTCCAACCACTTCTCAGCCACGTCAGGATCGGGGCCTCCAAGAAATTTGCGTGGGGAGAACTTCTGAAATCTCTCAAGGGCTCTATCCTCGCCCTCTATGTGATTACCAGGGTTCCCAGGGTTGGCGTTAGGGTTTTGACCCTGTTGGTGCACTACTTGGGCTAGCAAATCAGTCATTTACTGCATGGCAGCAGCTATTTGGACGTTGGGGTCAAGGTTCAGGGTTTGGTCCATATGAGGTTTCTCCAGTGCCCCTCTCAGATGTAGGTTGCCTAATTCCACGCCCATGGCCCCGTCCACTACGAGTGCCTTCCATTGGTATAATCAATCTAGGGTCAAAGCGGGAATATAATATTAAACATAGGTAGGCAAAAGCAAGTAACAAGAGGTACGCACAGATCAAAAGCATATATACATACACAACTATACCGAACCAGTCACACAGTAGCAGTCAATTAGATACAAATATGAGAAATCCATGGAAGTAGTGGAGTCATCCAAATCTACGAGAACAACACCATTTATATCTTAATCAAGGTTGATCATGCTTAACAATACCCGGACAGACCGTGCGAAGTTCCATAGAATCACATTTCTAGTTCGCCCAAGTCCTTTCTAACCTAGGCTCTCATTTCTTTTGTACCCGGGGCGCAAGAATCCCATCGAAGATAATTCACAACTTGAGCCGGCCGGTCCCAAGAGTAAATCATCCATATTAAGGATTCCTACCCGACATACATACCTAACTTCTTCAAGTCCCATGATAAAGGTCTTTACACTTATGACATGCACGGTTCATAGCTTATGCTCAAACGGGCACTTAGACACATTCACGAAATCAGGACCATAACACCACTGGCCCAAGCTCACTCCACGCAGAGACCACGCGAAGCAGCTCTGATACCACCTGTGACAGCCCCACCTCCCCCTAAGGCGAACCAAAGGGTTCGGCGGACCGCCTGCCCAGCTCTCGCCAGGACTACAGAGTCGATTCACACAAACCCAACATAGTACGCGCGATAAGATCCAAAGAAAACGGAAACTACAAATATTTACATTGGAGTCTTGAACAAATTCAGATACAGTGCAATCCGAGGTATTCATACTACACAAAATACAATTAAGGCTTCATTTTCGAAAGAGCAAGTACAATTAGGGTTTCCAACCATTGAGGAGCTATACAAAATATCTAAACTAGCTCAACTCATGCTTCAAAGTCACAGTTCCCAAAAAGTGGTTCCCTGTAAGGAAAACAAAGGTAACAAAGAGGGGTAAGCTTGCGCTCAATGAGGTACCAGACATATAGCAGTAAAATCATGGCATTTCAAGTTTAACAAATCAGGTACACATGCCAGATGTAAAGTAAAGTAGTTAGACACAATGATTCAAATAGGAAGGATACAAGTGGCTCTCAGGAGCCAGATTTCCATTTGCAGTACTTGATCCGAACCCGTTGACTCTCCGTCAACGTACATAGAACCAACATATCCGTAGACCCCACTTTACCCCAATTTCCGTCCACCACACATACCCCTACCGGGCCCGAACGCCGAACAGAACAGAAGTGGTAATACTCGAGTATACCGGAATTAAGGGTCTCAATACCCAAAGATTCCTGAAACAGACTACTGTGGTTCGTTATCTAATCGGCCAGGCCCTTGCCGGCCCGACTTGAGTAACTAGCCACAGGTGTTGAGCTCAGAGGTCACAGAAAGGTCGTTGGATACCAGTCTCCAAACGACGTCCGAACAGACTCAGATACAGATAACAGATTCAGATTCAGATAACAGATTACATATAGTCAAGAGGCATACAGACAGACAAGAGAACGAGTGTGATAAAGTACACCCTCGTCTCAAACAGATTAAACAGATAGTACAATCATTCAGATTACAGATTGCAAGTGCAGAAATCAAGTTAAGCAACAAGTGAGGGGAGTGGTACACTCACCGGTTCAAGTACGGATACTTCAAAAGTTTTCACTTCAAACTGGCTTTAATCGCCAAGAAACCCTAAAATAACCAAAGTAAAACAATTGAGGGTTTCACCTCCAAAATCGAGTAAACAGAATACACAAGTGAGGCTCGACCACTAGTCGTATGCCTCGCCAAATAATTACTAATACAAGGGTGCAAAACATGATTTTGGAAACAAAAGTAACGAGAGGACCTAGGGTTTGAACGACCCAAAAAGCCTTTCATTTCTTTCAAAAGACAACTCAAACCTAAAGAGACTAAACGGCCTAGAAAAATTGGACAGCATTTCCCCTGAATTTGCTTACTTTTCCAGCCATCATGGCTTCATTATTTTTCTCACTCAAGCCCAAAGTCATACGCAATATAAATTCATCACAACAGCCGTTCAATAGGCTCAAAGTCATTCAAATACAAGAATTAGCTGGGAAAATGACCGGAAATGAAAGTTAAGCCCTAAAACCCAAAACAGTTTTGACGTCATTTAGCGTATTGGACACAACCGGTCCAATGATTATCAGATGGAGGTGAACTATACACCGTTTCGAAGCTAACAGAAAGGATTACAATGTTACAGAAGGTCACTCAGTCCAGTTTGTAGTGTAACTAGGTCAAAAGTTCAATGTACCAAACCGGAACCGTATAAACAGGTTAAAAAACCGTATTCTGGTTAAATAACCATAATTCAGGCTACCAAGGTCCAATTCACTTGATTCCAAAGCCATCCAAAATATGAGATAATAGGCTATATTTCTTAAGAAGACATCAACAATCAATTCGGTAGTATTCCTGGTCCAAAGAACCAATTACAGAAGCTGATTCTCAGTTTCGGGTAACTACAGGGAAGCAGGGGTAATTCAGTCTTTTCACAGGCTACGTTGCTCCGATTGAGCTGAAATTTTTCAGACTACTATAAAAACTCATTCTCTACAATTTCATGTTTCAACCCAAGGCTAATTCGGCCTCTAACTATGAGGAACAGTACCGGGCAAAATGTGATTACATGAAAGCCTAACTTCTGAAATTTTCCGTCAAATGTGGAAATTTTCCGCAACAACCACAATTTGTGCATTCTAGCTCCATTCTAGATTATTTCCAACCATCATACATAGCCACACAATGGTAATCATATTAAAACAGAAAAATCATGAATAAATAGAAAAATGTCATCAATCTCACTAAAATCATGAAATAACCCACAAAAACACCTCTTAGGCTACCACAAGCCATTAATTATACATCATCAAGAACAAAAGAGGAGTTCCTTAGATGCTCACCTTAGCAACTCAAGAAAAGAGACCACTTAGCACCTTAGCCTTCCAAACAACTTCACAACTAACCTTAATATCACCAAACTAAGAGGTTTTATGGAGTAGTTTAAAGATTAAATGGTTGAAGTGAAAGATTGGGCAAGATTGGAGACTAGAAAATTGAGAGCTTTTCCTTTCTTTTTGGCTTGGAGAGAATCGGCCAAGAGCTTGCAATTAAGGGGTAATTTTGGTCAATTTTTGATTTATTTGGTAAAGTAATGAATAGTAGTCAACAAGTAAGAAGTAATCTCCAAGTGACACTTGTCACTTCCATAAATGCATAGCTATCATTTTGTCTCTCTCACACCAATTCATGTAGTATCCTCTAATTACCTCTTAACACCTATTAAAATAAACCCAGTATCCAACACTTAACTTAATTGGCCAAATTTTACCGAACTTTCCGCACTAGCGGGTCCCACGTCCGGTATACACTCTTAATTTCTCAAAAACTAACCGATACTAGAACGATCATTTTAAAACTATATTTACTCATAAAATTTATTTTTAAAATTTTTGAATAAAGAAAATATGGAAAAACGTGCAATTAAAAGAAATTAAAACCTAGAAATTAAGAAAATTACGGGTCCTCACAGACACTTGTCACTCTCATTAAATGCAAAGCTATCCTTTTGTCTCTCCCACACTAATCCATTTGGTAATCTCTAATTATCTCTTAACATCTAGTAAAATAAATCCGGTATACAAAACTTAACCTAACTGGCCAAATTTTACTGAACTTTCCGCACTAGCGGGTCCCACGTCCGGTATACGCTCTTAATTTCTCAAAGACTAACCGATACTAGAAAAATAATTTAAAAACTATATTTACTCATAAAAATTATCTAGAAAATTTTCCTAATAAAAAAATGCAGAAAAGCATGCACTTAAATAGAATAAAACCTAGAAAATGAGAAAATTTACGGGTTCTCACACTTTTAGCTCATCCCTTTAGTTTTGTTTTCCTAAACCAGGGAAGGCGAGCAAGGATGAGAGCTCGGTATAGACTAGCTTAGACTAGTTTCAATTTTTTTTTGGTAATGGCTCTCACCCTACCTTTTGGTACGGGCTGGATGTATGAAGAATTGAGAACCTTTGTATATTCGGTGTTTGTACTCCCTTTTAAGGCAGTTATGTATATAAGTTTCACTTTAAGTTTTGGATTGTTATTTCGTTTGATCTTGGGGTTTTATTTCGGATTTGATTGAGGTATGAATGAGTCCCGGCGAGAGTAGGGCAGGCGACCCGCCGAACCCTTTGGTACGCCTTAGGGGGAGGTGGGGCCGTCACACGGAGCACTACTTTCACGTGACTATCTCCTCGGAAAGTTGCTAACTTGATGATCACCACTTCCGCAAATCAAACACTTCCGCCCTTTCCGCCAACAATTATTATCGATGTGATTGGATTTTCCACAGTAGCCACAAGTCAAGTGAGAAGCCATCTTTTGGCTTTCTTGAGAAATATTCTCATGTCCGATTTGGCTTCCTTTTGTAGACCTTTCATCTACCGCCCCTAATGTCTATGATGGGCAGGGTAAAGGGTTCACTTTATGCACTTTAGAGGGTGCTATCGATTCACTAAGTTCCTCAATCACACTACCAAATGCACCCCTTTTCCGAGTTTGGGAGGCTTTTACCTGTGCCTTTGTATTCTCAATTCGTTGGGCTTTTTCAAGGGCTTCCGTAAAGGTATTAACCTGAACCGCCGCTAGAACTGCTTGAATTTCCAAATTCAATCCCTGTATAAACCGTCTCACCCTTCTTTGTTCCGTGGCCACTAATTCGGAAGCAAACTTAGATAATTTGGTAAATTTTGTTTCATATTCGGCCACACTTTGGGTTCCCTGGCGTAGCCCAATAAACTCCTCTCCCTCCTTTCTTGGACTAAAGGTGGGAGGTACTTCTCATTAAATTCTTTTATGAAATTCGCCCATGTCCAAACAGTCTGTTCTCTTTCCCACTTTGCTTTAATCACGTTCCACCATGCTTGGGCCGGTCCTTCAAATTGAAACACCACAAAGTTCACTTGTTTTTGCTCAGTGTACTTTAAAGCCGCAAAGATGTTGATCATGGCCTCCAGCCACTGTTCAGCTATGTCCGGATCAGGCCCTCCAAGGAATTTCGGAGGTACAAATTTTTGAAACCTCTCAAGAGCCCGATCTTCTCCTATCTCAGGGTTCTGGGGTTGATTCACAGGCATTTGGCCTTGTTGGTCCACTAATCGTGCTAAAATATTTGTCATTTGTTGTATTGCCGTCGCCATTTGGTCCCCGGCTTCAACCCTCGGTCCTTGCTCTTGTTCAGTTGTTGTTTCCCTTTCTTCTCTTGGCTCTTGGGCTCGCTTAATCCCATGGGCACGACCACGTCCGCGACTACGTCTTCCCTCCATACCCTTCTCTCTCTCTCTCTCTTTTCCAAAAGGTAATATAATGAATAAACTCAGTAAGTTGACTAAAGTAACTAAATTCTAGCACACCCAATACACAAATAGACATATACACACATAACACATCATATATCTAGGAGACAGATGATCAAATACACAAATACATATCAAGGTAGACAGATAATCATATACACAAATACACAAACTAATGTCATGTAGTAACAATATAAGGATGAATCAAAAGAAAAGGTGATGTCGTCCCAGTCTCAGGTAAATAACCCCGTCCGGTCTCTCACGTCACTTTCTATCCAAACTAAACATCCGTTGACCTCTTGTACTCATTCTAGCCAAACAAAGTCTGTTCATGTTTCCAAAATGGAAATCTCACATACTTAGCATCGCCTCAACTCTAGAGTACTCGGGCACGAAAATCCGAAATAAGACAATTCACATCTCGAGCTAGCCAGTCCCAAGAGTAAATTATCTACAATCGAGACTCTTACCTGACGTACCTATTTATTATCCTCAAATACCACGAGAAAGATTTAAGGCCTATAACATTCACAATTCATAGCTTATGCTCGAACGAGCACTTAGTCCTTCATACTTATTCACCACTTAGTCCAGGCTCACTCCGCGCAGAGACCACGCGAAGCAAGCTCTGATACCAACTGTGACAGCCCCATCTCCCCCTAAGGCGAACCAAAGGGTTTGGAGGACAGCCTGCCCAGCTCTCGCCGGGACTCAGTCGTTCACTTCAGTCCTCAATTAAAACCGGAATAAAACCACAGGAATATGTCGCGCCCCACTTTTTGAATAAATGATGTGAGTGGTGTGTGGTGTGAGTGTGTGTGTGATATGTAGACACCGAATTTTTGGTGTAATTTCATTTTTAGTTTTTATTTGTCGTGTTCATTTTTAGTTTTTAGTTTCCAGTTTTATTTTTATTTTTAAGTTTTATCATAGAATTTGTTAAACAAGAAAAAGGAAAAAAAAAGCATTCAAAAAATAGGTTTTTAGTTTTCTTGGAAAAATCATAAAAAAAAAAAAGAAAAAGGGAAATTTGTTCACAAAAATATGTTTATTTCTTTAAATTCAGCCTTTTTGCACTTTAGTTATTTTTATTAAGTTATTTTGAAAAAAAAAAGAGAAAAAAGGAAAAATGAAGAAAATTTGAAAAATGGACATTTTTGTTGTTTTTATTTATTTAGTTTGTTTTTTATTTATTTGTTTTCATTCTTATTATTATTACATGGTTTTTGTCATTTTGTTATTATTATTATTATTATTATTTATATTATGTATTTATTAAGTTGAAAAAAAAAAAAAAAAAAAAAAGGATAGCCGCGGCAAGCTGCATTTGTAGCAGCTTGCAAGGAAAGTTTGGGACGGCTCCTTGGGCTGCAAATACAGAAGATGGCTGGGAGTGTTTAGGGTTGTGAGGTTTCTGGTATAAAAAGCAAAGGAGCAAGACAGCCGCAAGAGCTAAGAGAGAGGGGTGCGGGAGAGAGTCGAAGAAAAAAAGGAAAAGAAAACAGAAACGAGAGGGAAGAGAGCAAAAGAGAACTTTGAGAGGGCAGTAGAGTTAGCGGTTGCAAATCTGGAGAGGGCTGAAGGGAACTTCGGCTAGGCAGTAGAAATCTGAAAGAAGAAAAGCCTAAGCAAGTTTACGTCTAAAGAAAGAAAACAGGGTGAGGAAGTGACGGGTGGAAGTCTGAGAGGAAGAGATATTGGAAAGCAGAGAGAGATAGAGTTTCTGGGCAGGAAGAAATAGTGAGGGGAAAAGGGAACTTTCGGTAGCAGCTAGAGAGATTCCAACGGCGGCGGAGGAACGAAGCTTTCACTTTCTCTCCATCGTTCATCCGAATTCAAATTCAAAACTTCAGGTATCTCCTTAGAACTGGTTTCCTTCGTGGCAAAGCTGGATTCGGGCGTTTTGTTTTCTGTTCTGTTATTTGTGTCGTTGTTGATGTTCCAATGGCTGCTGAGTTAGGAGTTTGCTGTTGTCTCTATTGCTTTAGCTTTGCCTATGGAGTGTATGTCACTAGATTCTATCAGGAAATAAGTTGAATTCCTGGGTTTTATGGGTTTGCTGATTTGCTGAGTTTGATTATATCGGATAAAAAAGGCAGACATGTTTTGATGCTTGCGACCTGTTTCTGGTTTGTTTGGGTCAGAATTTGGCATGAATGAAGGTCATTTTGATGTACTTTTGAGTCTGAAAATTCATGGTATGATATTGCTGAAGTTGCCAAGTTGTTTTAAAGTTGTTCAAATTCAAAACTTCAGCAAGAAAAAGCTGCTGCATTTCTTTTTCCTTTTCTCGGCTGCGTTTCTTTCTCCCTTGTCGCTATGTAAACAGCTCCAATAGCCAAGAGTTGATGTTGTTTAATCAGGTTCACCGTAAGCCTTCCCCCTGTTTCCTTTTGCTGCATTTTTTTTTGTATAGCTAGCTGCCTTTTTGACGCTGTTGGAAATGTGTACATTCTGTTTGGTTAGCGGTAGCAATGAACTGAGGTTGTTGCGCATGAGTGGAGTTTGAATCATTTCTGTATGAGTCTGTTTGGCTGTTTGGCTGAATGGGTGAGTTTCATAGCAAATTTGACTGATTAGTGGTTGCAGAAGTGTTACCCCTTTCCCTGGTAGGATATTTGCACGCCTTTGTTCCAGAAGTTTGTTTAAGAACAACAACAAAAAACAAACAAAAGAAGCTAGATGGATCAGTTGATGTCTTGGCAGTTATGTTAGAAGATTGGGATAACCGTGAGAGCATGAAAGTTGCAAACGCATGTTCTTCGGTTGCAGAAATTTTCCTTGTAACATTTGCATAAAGCTTGCTGGAATTTTTCATTACCTCATTTTTTAGTTGTTGGTTTGCTGAATTCTGTGGTGGTCTTCAGTTTAGGATTGCATTGGTTTTGATTGGGTGACATGCTAGTTGCTTTGGGATTGCATCTAAGAAACCTGTTAAAATGCAGTAAATTCGTTTGGCCGAAAACATTGCAGAAGCTTGAACTCCTACGTATGCATGCATGAAACAATCTTGAAAATTGCACTTTGGTCCCCCAAGTCTCCCTTTATCTTACTATGACCCAACCAATTGAATAATGTCTTCAATTTAGTCCTTGGCAGTTTTAATTTTACAACTTTATTGCTTGTTTGTTTCAATTAACTACGGTGTTTTGTTGCCATTGCACTTAATTCATGATTTTAGGGGCTTTATGATTAAGCAAGCTTTGTTTTGCCCATTTCTTTAATTTTTCGTAAATAAAGTGGTGCCTTGACCTTTTTATTATTTTGGAGGGTAATTGAATAATTTCACTTCATTGGGGCGTCAATTCAAGGGAGGTACACTCTATCCCTCATTTGCACTTCATTTGACCCTACGTGCTCCTATGTGTTTATGTGGATATGCCTGTCTACTTCGCTTTCCTTATCTCCTTGCGTGCATTTACTTGCTTTTACTTTTATTTAAGTTTTATGGGGTATGTGTACACCTCTTGGCTTGTAATAGATAGGGCTCGGAGAGCATCTTGTCCATTTCCCCTTCCCCTTTATGCTTTTATGGGGTATGTGTACACCTCTTGGCTTGTAATAGATAGGGCTCGGAGAGCATCTGGTCCACTTCCCCTTCCCCTTGCTTGTTTTTGTTGCTACATGTTTAATTGCTTTATTAGGCTCTTGCATCTAGTCGAGCATGCTAAATGCTATGTGCTATGTGTTTACGAGTATTTTGGCATGTCTACTTGCTTTCATAGCCATGAATGAATGGAATGGATGAATGTACGTTTCCGCTAGTCCAACGCTAGTCGGAATTCATAGAATGGGCTAGTCCAACGCTAGACCCTTAGGGATTTCCCCTCATTAGCATATCATTTGCTTGTTCACCACATATCATGCATTTTTCTTAGTTTTATCACTTGGCATGCTCCTCGATTCCCCTTTCCCCTCACTTTAGGTCTTGCATCCCATACTAGGTATAGTGTACACTTGCATGAGGGTCCCCTTCTGATGAGGGAAACGAGCGAGTGTGGCTACTCGATAGCCTTAGCACGCTAGTTTCGCCTTCTAATCAAAGGGAAAATCAAGTCACGATTTAGATCTCCCCGTACCCAATATGCATGAATTCCCTAGGCTCATGCATTCTCAATCCACTCTATCATTACACTTTCACTTTTGTCTCATTTGCACACATGCACCTTTTTATCACCTTCACTTGCACACGAACCCTTTTATCTTCACTTGCACACGAGCATTTTTATCTTCACTCGCACACGAGTACTTTCATCTACATTTGCACACCTTCACTCTTATCTTATTACTTTTATCATTTTTCTCACTTCACACAAACTCACACTTTCACAAGGCATGCATTCCACTCATTTTTCACGTCATTTAGGTTTAGGTGTGACCTCTCCAAAAGGATCATTATTGGGCTTCACAATTAATGTGATTGGCACCACTCAACCTTTAAAGAGAAATTTCCCCCAATTCCCCTAGGTCTAGGTTTTTGCATTCATATAGACATATCCAATATGCGATACATACCTTGGGTAGAAAAATTAGGAAAAATTGGTTTGAGTCGCGCAACTAGCCTTGGCTAGGTCAAAGGGGTGCCTTGGATTCTATCCTTGCCTTCCCCTTTGTCAAACGTGACCCCCGAACCTTTTTCTTTGGCTTACGTGGACTAGGAGTCATTTTAAAAAGGGTTTTACTACTTTGTCTTTAAAAAACACTTTTTGGGTGACTTGGTACACCCCAAATCTATACCAAGTGGCGACTCCGTTTTTCATATTTAAAAAACCCTTTTTAAAAATTTCATTTGGCCAAATCGTCGCTTTCCAAAGTCCCATGGCCTATTTACTTTTCATTTTGCACACGTTCACACCACACTTCACACACCACTCACATTTACATTACTCAATCGAAAAGTGGGGCGCGACAGTTGGCGACTCCACTGGGGAGCTCCTAAGTGGGTCCGAGCATTTGACTTAGCCATTCGTTTCCTTTTTCTACCCTTTTTATGCATTGCACTTGGATATTAGGGTTGCATTTTTTTTATTTTAGGCCTTTTTGCCTCGCGCGCGTATCCAACTATTCCCTCACTCACGTACGTGTGATTGGTTGATTGGATGTATGTTTACTTGTTTATCTCGTGCTTGCATTGCATTTGGGGGGGTGTGTGTCACCTTTAGAGCCTCGCGTGGTTCTCACCCCTTTCCCTCAAAATAGGGAACACTTCATACGTGCACGTTTACTTGCTTTTATCCCATTTTATTTTGTTTTTCGTGGGTGTTTCCCACACCGCCTTGTAGGATTAGGATCGATCGCCTTGGGTAGGCGGCTGGTGTGCTCTGCGCCCATAGCGCTACCTAAGGGATCACTCGAGCCACCGATCAAAGGCCCTGGGAGTGATGACCCTTCGCCTTTAGGTCTGAAGGCTTGGGAGCCGAAGCTTTATCGAGTCTAGGCATTAGTGAGCCCCAGCCTCATGCATCCATGTTAGAGTTTGCCTAAGTTAGAGTCAGCCTCACCCTTTTAAGCACATTAGGCACGAGGGAAGGGGTTCCGCCCCTTTTACTTGCTTTATTGTATTTCTTCTTCTTAATTGTTCCCAATGTGTTATGTGTATTATCAATTGCACTAACCATTCTTTTGTTTCTTGGCTTGCATTCATTTGCCTTAGCAATAAGAGGCCTTTTTGGCACTCTTTTAGTGACTCACCCACCAGATAGCTCACATGTTTAAATTTCAGTCATTACACTTAATTTTCAATAAGTGCATTTCGTTTTAGACCTTTTCCCCCCGATGCATTATTTATGTCCTTTAGGCCATATTTGTCACATATTTACATCGCTTTAATAAATGGCATCATGCATAAACCCTAGAAAAGGGAATGCCATTTAGGGGATCCCGTGTTAGGAATAAACCACCCCATGTCTCGGATATATAATCCAAATGAGACTTGCACGTTTACCTTTCTCGTACCGTCCGAAGGGGTAGTGCACAAGGTAAGGTAAAGATCCGATCATTTTCATGATGCAATTTTTTGGAATATGAGCATCTAATAATCACTTTTTGGCCATTTTCTCAAAATTGGTAAAATTCCCTTGCGTAAAAGGACGTTAATTCGAAGAAATGATTCCTCATTGTTGAGACGATAAATATAGAGGCCAAATTTTGATTTTAGAAGCTCATAGACCAAGGCATTGTAATGATTTCTTGAAACCACCCAGTGGGCGAATAATTCAATCGATTTTTGAACAAATCATCCATCTTATCCAATCCATTTTTTTCCAATTCATTCAATTTTAGTTCAATCTAGTCATTTTTGAATAAATTCATTTCATCCAATCCATTTGACCAATGTACCCTTTTTAGGGTCATCCGGTCGATTTTTGCATAAATTATCAATTCAATTGACCAAATTACCCTTTTTAGGGTCATCCGGTCGATTCATTCAATAAATCATCAATGCATTTGACCAATTTACCCTTTGAGGGTCACCTGGTCGGTTTTGAATAAATTGTCAATTCATTTGACCAATTTACCCTTGTTAGGGTCATTCGGCCGATTTTTGAATATATCCCTAATTCAATTTCATTCATTTGACCAATTTACCCATTTTTAGGGCAACCGAGCCGATTTTGAATAAATCATGTTTCGTTCAATCTATTTGATCAATTTACCCTTTTTAGGGTGATCTGATTAATTTCGGATAAATTTCATTCAATTCATTTGACCTGTTTCCCTTTTAGGGTAATTCGGTCGATTTTAAATAAATTGTCAATTTCATTCAACCCATTTGCCCTATTAGGATTTCATTGTCAAATTCCAAATTGGGAGATCTAGTCAATTTTGAAAAATCGTCCATTGCATCCAATCATTTGATCAATTAGGGTTTTGACCCGTAATTCACTGAGAAAATTTGTTAAAACGAATTCCAATCTTTTCGATGGGAGGTTCGTCAAGGTCAAACCCGTGCCTTTTGCAAATCAAAGGTGATCAATCTATTCGGACGTTGACCTCATTTTGACAAATCTCTCGTCACCCCAATTGACCAAATTCTTTCAAAATTATTTTTCACTCCATGAGCTGATTGGATCCATCAGGTATTGTATAGTGCCTGCTCTGGAGGATTGCATTTTCATGCTAGGTCTACCCTTGGCATAAAAGGGTTCTCCCATAGGACATGCATACCGATTTTGCAGTTTTGCCTACTAACTCGGGGTATTTTTCTTTTGTTTCCCCCCTCCCCTGCATTCATAAAAATATTTCAATAAGACGGAAATATTCTTCTATATCTGATGATAATTTTAATCCAATGAAGTTTGAAGATTACAAGTGTTATTTGATTCTTGGGCGGATCCTACGATGAAAACCCTCTGAGAAATGTTGTAATTGTTTTCCAAAGGAAAATTTTGTATATTTGAAAAAGGAGACAAAAAGTGTATATGTGGAGCTCTTTACAAGTTTCTCTCTTCTCATTTGTATCGTAATTGAATGAGAAATTTTGTTTCAAACTTTTTCAGCAATAAATTTTTTGGACAATCATTGTTTTGTGTATATTTATGTACATTTCATTCTTTATTCTTATTCATTGGAGATTTCATGATGAATTTTAAGAAATAAGACTAAATTGGGATTTTTTCAACCTCCGACCTGAAAATTCACAATAAGAGTGTTCAGAATTAAAAGAGGTCATTCAGAAGGCCCAATGAGATATCTTTTCTCCTTCACTGAACCCCAAAATAAAATCAGTCACATTGATTGATAAATCGCAAATTGGGGCCATCTTTGCTTGAAAATATCCATTGTGTTTAATCGATTCAATCACATCTAAGTGAAAGCAGAAATGTGCATCATCCTTATTCGTTTGGAAAATTTGGAGTGATACTTCGAGCATTCTTTTCTCTACCTATACAGATTTTTATCACTTGCTCTCCCATTTGAGCCTATGAAAGAATAATTTCGTTTCAAATAAGAGCCCTAATGATCACCACCCTATATTGGAAAATTTTCAAATATCAAATAGGGGAATGGATTTTCAATAACCGTTTCGTTACTTTGGTTGTCATGAAGTGTAAGAATGATGCTTTGGCCGTCGTTTCTACAACCTAAACACTGATCACCCCTTGCATCCCCATTTTGACCTAAAATTGGTGGTTCTTTTCTAATGCACTCATGGTTGTACCCCACATTGGGGAGGGAGATTGGAGAATTTTCAAAAAAACAAAAAAAAAGAGGAAAAAGGGAAAAAGCAAAAATGCTAGAATAAGGAGGGAGCTGCAAATTGGGGAAATTTGATTCCACTTGGGTTCCAAGTTTGAAAAAAGAAAAGGAAGGGTTTTTGTCCATGTGAATCGCCTATGTTTCACAAATATGGATGAACAAGGGTCTTCCCCAATCAGTTAATTCAGATACATGCCAAAAATTTCCCATTAATGAAAATTTCCTTTCAGAGTTATTGTAAGGAACGGAATACAAGTCAGGCCATCTTCTTTTCCAATCAAACATTCTATCCCTAGTTATCCCTTTTGAGCCTTCAGAATAAAATACTTCATTTGGCACCCCCTGAGAATCGCAAACCCCACACTGGGGCAAGTTGGGTTGAAAAAGAAAATTTCAAGAAGCGAAAAAGTGAAAACCCACAAAATCAAAAGGCAAAAGAAGAAAAGAGAACCTCAGTTCAAAAGTAAACTGGGGCAAATTTTGTGAAATTTCAAAGAATGGCAAAAAGGCCGAAAAGTCAAAAGGAAAAAGAAAAATGAAAGTGAAAAGCCTCAATTGAGCAAAAACTGAGGCAAATTCTGATTTTACCCTAAAATAGGGTTGGCGCAACAATGCGAACTCAGATTCTTCAAACCAGTTCTGAAATCCGTTTTCAAGCCTTAACTTTTCTAAGCACCCCACCTGACCCCATTACAAAGCCGAAAGTCCTGACTTCTGTTCTTTGCACTGGCCTTGTCAAGGAAATCTCTGATGTCGAAAATTTTAGCTGTATTTCTGAATTGATTAGGTGTGAGGTTGACACTGCTCTTCATGTGAAAGCCCGCGAGGGTCTTTTTGGAAAAGAGGGAAAAAGAAAAGAGAAACGAGCGGAATGAATGCAAAAGAAAGATGCAAAAAGATTCGATGCTGTTGGGTGATGATAAAAAAAAGTCCAAGAATTTGGAGTCCAGATGAGGGCAATGTTGAAAATGCGATCTTCGGTGCAATGTCCTTTGAAAATTATTTCTTTAGCTATCGTTTTCAAGCCAAATTACAAGCTAATAAAGTCCATCGTTGACTTATTCCTTCGTGACAATCCAAAGTGAGGATTATGCTCATAAAAATCCATCGATCACTCATGATCATAAGGGTATAACCAGATTTCACATGTTTAGCTATCATTTCTACCCAAAATTTTGCAAGCCCATGAAGCTTATACGTTGACTAAGTTTTCTTAAGAAATAAGGGTGACAAACTCTTTGCTTTCATTAAGATGTGACATTGAATGGATTACATACAATTGGGGCACAAAAAAAATGATGCAGATTCTGACCTCCCATTTCCTTAGCCATTTCAAAAATAAAATCACTTGATTGGTCCTGAAAAACGAGCCAACAAGGAATGGTGACCCATTACCCAAAGCATTGATGCAAAAGTGGGGAAGAAATCTTTGTAATTTGGCATTATTTTGCGAAATTCATCATGAAATTTTCTGTATGAGTTAAGCAAGACGTTCAATTTTCTTCACATTATACAGAAAACACAGTTTCTTACTTTGTTCAAATAAATGGAGAGGCATCCAAACCAATTGCTTGCAATCAAATGGGCCCTATGCTGGGGCAAAATTTTTATTTGAAAGATTTCACAAAATAAGCCCACACTGGGGCAAGTTTTTTATAGTCCATTTGAGGATTTCATCAAAGAGTCAAGCAAGACTTTCAAATCAATCACGCTGCCTTTTTCTTGAAAATTTGAGTGCATGTAAGCCCCCTGTGCAGGTATTCACAGTTGAAGTCGACGAAAAGCATCTGGCGATGTGGAAGGCCGATGCCGAAG
>NW_020864017.1:0-27549 GCF_003713205.1 Coffea eugenioides
ACAATTGGTATCAGAGCAATTAAAATGGATAATACTTTAGATGTTTACAAAACAAATGGATAATACTAATATCTTTTCTAGAAATACCTTCAGTTATGCAGCAATCAAAATGGATGCTTTGTGAAAGGGGGAGTTTATTCTGAGATTATATGTTTGTTTCTTAAATTTTTCTGAGGCAATAGGTGAGAGGGAGCTTATACTCATATGCACAATCTTTTTCTTTCCTTTATCCATTGTTTTGTCATCATCAAAAAGGGGGAGAATATTGATCCTGCTTCCTAACTTTTGATGTTTACAAACCAAATTGATAATACTAATATCTTTTCTAGAGATACCTTCAGTAATGCAGCAATCGGACTCAAAGATCAAATGCAATTGAAAGGGACAAAGGCTGCTGAAAGCTGTCGGACGCTTGGATCGGACGTCCGATAATAATTGTGTAATTTCGCCCGCATGAAGAACTCCACCACCGGACGTCCGAAGGAAATAAAACATTTCTCAAATCTCTTTGTTTGCTGTCGGACGCACAAAGAGCTTGCACCGGACGTCCGAAAGAATTGAAGAAAATCTCTTAAACTCAATGCCTGCTGTCGGGTGCAAAAAACAGGACTATCGGACGTCCGATACTCCAACGGCTAGTTGACTCTTCATCTACTTTCTATCCGTTGGAAACATTAATGTGGCACTTTCTTGGTACTATATAAATAGTGGTTGGTCAGATACTTTAAACAACTTTTGCACACTGAAGATACAAAAGATCTAGAGTGATTTTAGTGAGAAAATACTATTCAAAGAAGATTTGTAGTCTTAGTGGTGTGAGTTTCATTGTAAACTTTTCATTTGTGAGTGAATACTTCATGAGTGTAGCTCTGTGAGGGTTGTCCTGAGGGATAGTAAAATTTCCGGGTTAGACCGAGTGGTGTTTGGGGCAAGAAGGAGGTGAACCTTTCATTGTACGCAAGAGTGATTGTAATTGATCAACTTGAAGTTGCTTATTTGAATTAATCTACGAGCTCAAGCGGAGTTGGGTAGTTAATTGGATTGTAATTCTTTCCATTCTATTTACTTATTGTTACGTTTGTGATCTGTACATTGTTTATCTCTTTCACTTGGTGGTCTTCGATCCTTACAATCGGTATCAGAGCAATCAAAATGGATAATACTTTTGATATTTATAAAACAAATGGATAATACTAATATCTTTTCTAGAAATACCTTCAGTTATGCAGCAATCAAAATGGATGCTTTGTGAAAGGGGGAGTTTATTCTGAGATTATATGTTTGTTTCTTAAATTTTTCTGAGGCAATAGGTGAGAGGGAGCTTATACTCATATGCACAATCTTTTTCTATCCTTTATCCATTGTTTTGTCATCATCAAAAAGGGGGAGAATATTGATCCTGCTTCCTAACTTTTGATGTTTACAAAACAAATTGATAATACTAATATCTTTTCTAGAGATACCTTCAGTAATGCAGCAATCGGACTGAAAGATCAAATGCAATTGAAAGGGACAAAGGCTGCTGAAAGCTGTCGGACGCTTGGATCGGACGTCCGATAATAATTGCGTAATTTAGGCCGCATGAAGAACTCCACCACCGGACGTCCGAAGGAAATAAAACATTTCTCAAATCTCTTTGTTTGCTGTCGGACGCACAAAGAGCTTGCACCGGACGTCCGAAAGAATTGAAGAAAATCTCTTAAACTCAATGCCTGCTGTCGGATGCAAAAAACAGGACTATCGGACGTCCGATACTCCAACGGCTAGTTGACTCTTCATCTACTTTCTATCCGTTGGAAACATTAATGAGGCACTTTCTTGGTCCTATATAAATTAGTGGTTGGTCAGATACTTTAAACACTTTGCACACTGAAGAATACAAAAGCATCTAGAGTGTTTTAAGTGAGAAAATATATTCAAAGAAAGATTGTAGTCTTAGTGTTGTGAGTTTCATTGTAACTTTTCATTTGTGAGTGAATACTTCATGAGTGTAGCTCTTGTGAGGGTTGTCTGAGGGATAGAAATTCGGGTTAGACCGAAGTGGTTTTCGGGCAAAAGAGTGAACTTCTTGACGCAAGAGTGATTGAATTGATCAATTGAAGTTGCTATGAATTAATCTATGAGCTCAAGCGGAGTTGGGTAGTTAATTGGTTTGTAATTCTTTCCATTCTATTTACTTATTGTTACGTTTGTGATCTGTACATTGTTTATCTCTTTCACTTGGTGGTCTTCGATCCTTACAATCGGTATCAGAGCAATCAAAATGGATAATACTTTTGATATTTATAAAACAAATGGATAATACTAATATCTTTTCTAGAAATACCTTCAGTTATGCAGCAATCAAAATGGATGCTTTGTGAAAGGGGGAGTTTATTCTGAGATTATATGTTTGTTTCTTAAATTTTTCTGAGGCAGTAGGTGAGAGGGAGCTTATACTCATATGCACAATCTTTTTCTTTCCTTTATCCATTGTTTTGTCATCATCAAAAAGGGGGAGAATATTGATCCTGCTTCCTAACTTTTGATGTTTACAAAACAAATTGATAATACTAATATCTTTTCTAGAGATACCTTCAGTAATGCAGCAATCGGACTCAAAGATCAAATGCAATTGAAAGGGACAAAGGCTGCTGAAAACTGTCGGACGCTTGGATCGGACGTCCGATAATCATTGCGTAATTTCGGCCGCATGAAGAACTCCACCACCGGACGTCCGAAGGAAATAAAACATTTCTCAAATCTCTTTGTTTGCTGTCGAACGCACAAAGAGCTTGCACCGGACGTCCGAAAGAATTGAAGAAAATCTCTTAAACTCAATGCCTGCTGTCGGATGCAAAAAACAGGACTATCGGACGTCCGATACTCCAACGGCTAGTTGACTCTTCATCTACTTTCTATCCGTTGGAAACATTAATGAGGCACTTTCTTGGTCCTATATAAATAGTGGTTGGTCAGATACTTTAAACAACTTTTGCACACTGAAGATACAAAAGATCTAGAGTGATTTTAGTGAGAAAATACTATTCAAAGAAGATTTGTAGTCTTAGTGGTGTGAGTTTCATTGTAAACTTTTCATTTGTGAGTGAATACTTCATGAGTGTAGCTCTGTGAGGGTTGTCCTGAGGGATAGTAAAATTTCCGGGTTAGACCTAGTGGTGTTCGGGGCAAGAAGGAGGTGAACCTTCCTTTGTACGCAGAGTGATTGTAATTGATCAACATTGAAGTTGTTATTGAATTAATCTACGAGCTCAGCGGAGTTGTTTAGTTATTGGTGTTGTAATTCTCCATTCTATTTACTTATTGTTGTTTGTGATCTGTACATTGTTTATCTCTTTCACTTCGGTGGTCTCGATCTTACAATCGGTATAAGCAATCAAAATTGGACTTATACTTTTGATATTTATAAAAACAAATGGATTACTAATATTTTTCTTAGAAATACACTTCAGTTATGCAGCAATCCAAAACGGATGCTTTGTGAAAGGGGGAGTTTATTCTGAGATTATATGTTTGTTTCTTTAATTTTTCTAAGGCAATAGGTGAGAGGGAGCTTATACTCATATGCACAATCTTTTTCTTTCCTTTATCCATTGTTTTGTCATCATCAAAAAGGGGGAGAATATTGATCCTGCTTCCTAACTTTTGATGTTTACAAAACAAATTGATAATACTAATATCTTTTCTAGAGATACCTTCAGTAATGCAGCAATCAGACTCAAAGATCAAATGCAATTGAAAGGGACAAGGCTGCTGAAAGCTGTCGGACGCTTGGATCGGACGTCCGATAATCATTGCGTAATTTCGGACGCATGAAGAACTCCACCACCGGACGTCCGAAGGAAATAAAACATTTCTCAAATCTCTTTGTTTGCTGTCAGACGCACAAAGAGCTTGCACCGGACGTCCGAAAGAATTGAAGAAAATCTCTTAAACGTTCAATGCTGCTGTCGGATGCAAAAAAATCAGGACTATCGGCTCCGATCTCCAACGGCTAGTTTACTCTCATCTACTTTCTATCCGTTGGAACATTAATGAGGCACTTTCTGGTCCTATATATAATAGTGTTGGTCAGATCTTTTAAACAACTTTTGCACACTGACAAGATACAAAAGATCTAGAGTGATTTTAGTGGAAGAATACTATTCAAAGAGATTTGTAGTCTTAGATGGTGGAGTTTCATGTAAACTTTTCATTTGTGAGTGAAATACTTCAATGAGTGTAGCTCTGTGAGGGTTGTCTGAGGGATAGTAAAATTTAGGGTTAGCCCGAGTTGTGTTCGGGGAAGAAAGAGTGACCTCCTTTGGTACGCAAGAGCTGATTGTACATTGAATCACTTGAAGTTGCTTATTTTGAGATTAATTCCTACGAGCTCAAGCGGAGTTGGTAGTTATTGGTTGCAATTCTTTCCATTCTATTTACTATTGTTACGTTTGTGATGCTGTAACATTGTTGATCTCTTTCACCTTGGTGGTCTCGATCCTTAACAATCGGTATCAGAGAATCATAAATGGATAATACTTTGATATTTAATAAAGACAAATGGATAATACTAATATCTTTTCTAGAAATACTTCAGTTATGCAGCATCAAAATGGCTGCTTTGTGAAAGGGGGAGTTTATTCTGAGATTATATGTTTGTTTCTTAAATTTTTCTGAGGCAATAGGTGAGAGGGAGCTTATACTCATATGCACAATCTTTTTCTTTCCTTTATCCATTGTTTTGTCATCATCAAAAAGGGGGAGAATATTGATCCTGCTTCCTAACTTTTGATGTTTACAAAACAAATTGATAATACTAATATCTTTTCTAGAGATACCTTCAGTAATGCAGCAATCGGACTCAAAGATCAAATGCAATTGAAAGGGACAAAGGCTGCTGAAAGCTGTCGGACGCTTGGTTCGGACGTCCGATAATCATTGCGTAATTTCGGCCGCATGAAGAACTCCACCACCGGACGTCCGAAGGAAATAAAACATTTCTCAAATCTCTTTGTTTGCTGTCGGACGCACAAAGAGCTTGCACCGGACGTCCGAAAGAATTGAAGAAAATCTCTTAAACTCAATGCCTGCTGTCGGATGCAAAAAACAGGACTATCGGACGTCCGATACTCCAACGGCTAGTTGACTCTTCATCTACTTTCTATCCGTTGGAAACATTAATGAGGCACTTTCTTGGTCCTATATAAATAGTGGTTGGTCAGATACTTTAAACAACTTTTGCACACTGAAGATACAAAAGATCTAGAGTGATTTTAGTGAGAAAATACTATTCAAAGAAGATTTGTAGTCTTAGTGGTGTGAGTTTCATTGTAAACTTTTCATTTGTGAGTGAATACTTCATGAGTGTAGCTCTGTGAGGGTTGTCCTGAGGGATAGTAAAATTTCCGGGTTAGACCGAGTGGTGTTCGGGGCAAGAAGGAGGTGAACCTTCCTTTGTACGCAAGAGTGATTGTAATTGATCAACTTGAAGTTGCTTATTTGAATTAATCTACGAGCTCAGGCGGAGTTGGGTAGTTAATTGGTTTGCAATTCTTTCCATTCTATTTACTTATTGTTACGTTTGTGATCTGTACATTGTTTATCTCTTTCACTTGGTGGTCTTCGATCCTTACAATTGGTATCAGAGCAATCAAAATGGATAATACTTTTGATATTTATAAAACAAATGGATAATACTAATATCTTTTCTAGAAATACCTTCAGTTATGCAGCAATCAAAATGGATGCTTTGTGAAAGGGGGAGTTTATTCTGAGATTATATGTTTGTTTCTTAAATTTTTCTGAGGCAATAGGTGAGAGGGAGCTTATACTCATATGCACAATCTTTTTCTTTCCTTTATCCATTGTTTTGTCATCATCAAAAAGGGGGAGAATATTGATCCTGCTTCCTAACTTTTGATGTTTACAAAACAAATTGATAATACTAATATTTTTTCTAGAGATACCTTCAGTAATGCAGCAATCGGACTCAAAGATCAAATGCAAATGAAAGGGACAAAGGCTGCTGAAAGCTGTCGGACGCTTGGATCGGACGTCCGATAATCATTGCGTAATTTCGGCCGCATGAAGAACTCCACCACCGGACGTCCGAAGGAAATAAAACATTTCTCAAATCTCTTTGTTTGCTGTCGGACGCACAAAGAGCTTGCACCGGACGTCCGAAAGAATTGAAGAAAATCTCTTAAACTCAATGCCTGCTGTCGGATGCAAAAAACAGGACTATCGGACGTCCGATACTCCAACGGCTAGTTGACTCTTCATCTACTTTCTATCCGTTGGAAACATTAATGAGGCACTTTCTTGGTCCTATATAAATAGTGGTTGGTCAGATACTTTAAACAACTTTTGCACACTGAAGATACAAAAGATCTAGAGTGATTTTAGTGAGAAAATACTATTCAAAGAAGATTTGTAGTCTTAGTGGTGTGAGTTTCATTGTAAACTTTTCATTTGTGAGTGAATACTTCATGAGTGTAGCTCTGTGAGGGTTGTCCTGAGGGATAGTAAAATTTCCGGGTTAGACCGAGTGGTGTTCGGGGCAAGAAGGAGGTGAACCTTCCTTTGTACGCAAGAGTGATTGTAATTGATCAACTTGAAGTTGCTTATTTGAATTAATCTACGAGCTCAAGCGGAGTTGGGTAGTTAATTGGTTTGTAATTCTTTCCATTCTATTTACTTATTGTTACGTTTGTGATCTGTACATTGTTTATCTCTTTCACTTGGTGGTCTTCGATCCTTACAATCGGTATCAGAGCAATCAAAATGGATAATACTTTTGATATTTATAAAACAAATGGATAATACTAATATCTTTTCTAGAAATACCTTCAGTTATGCAGCAATCAAAATGGATGCTTTGTGAAAGGGGGAGTTTATTCTGAGATTATATGTTTGTTTCTTAAATTTTTCTGAGGCAATAGGTGAGAGGGAGCTTATACTCATATGCACAATCTTTTTCTATCCTTTATCCATTGTTTTGTCATCATCAAAAAGGGGGAGAATATTGATCCTGCTTCCTAACTTTTGATGTTTACAAAACAAATTGATAATACTAATATCTTTTCTAGAGATACCTTCAGTAATGCAGCAATCGGACTCAAAGATCAAATGCAATTGAAAGGGACAAAGGCTGCTGAAAGCTGTCGGACGCTTGGATCGGACGTCCGATAATAATTGCGTAATTTAGGCCGCATGAAGAACTCCACCACCGGACGTCCGAAGGAAATAAAACATTTCTCAAATCTCTTTGTTTGCTGTCGGACGCACAAAGAGCTTGCACCGGACGTCCGAAAGAATTGAAGAAAATCTCTTAAACTCAATGCCTGCTGTCGGATGCAAAAAACAGGACTATCGGACGTCCGATACTCCAACGGCTAGTTGACTCTTCATCTACTTTCTATCCGTTGGAAACATTAATGAGGCACTTTCTTGGTCCTATATAAATAGTGGTTGGTCAGATACTTTAAACAACTTTTGCACACTGAAGATACAAAAGATCTAGAGTGATTTTAGTGAGAAAATACTATTCAAAGAAGATTTGTAGTCTTAGTGGTGTGAGTTTCATTGTAAACTTTTCATTTGTGAGTGAATACTTCATGAGTGTAGCTCTGTGAGGGTTGTCCTGAGGGATAGTAAAATTTCCGGGTTAGACCGAGTGGTGTTCGGGGCAAGAAGGAGGTGAACCTTCCTTTGTACGCAAGAGTGATTGTAATTGATCAACTTGAAGTTGCTTATTTGAATTAATCTACGAGCTCAAGCGGAGTTGGGTAGTTAATTGGTTTGTAATTCTTTCCATTCTATTTACTTATTGTTACGTTTGTGATCTGTACATTGTTTATCTCTTTCACTTGGTGGTCTTCGATCCTTACAATCGGTATCAGAGCAATCAAAATGGATAATACTTTTGATATTTATAAAACAAATGGATAATACTAATATCTTTTCTAGAAATACCTTCAGTTATGCAGCAATCAAAATGGATGCTTTGTGAAAGGGGGAGTTTATTCTGAGATTATATGTTTGTTTCTTAAATTTTTCTGAGGCAATAGGTGAGAGGGAGCTTATACTCATATGCACAATCTTTTTCTTTCCTTTATCCATTGTTTTGTCATCATCAAAAAGGGGGAGAATATTGATCCTGCTTCCTAACTTTTGATGTTTACAAAACAAATTGATAATACTAATATCTTTTCTAGAGATACCTTCAGTAATGCAGCAATCGGACTCAAAGATCAAATGCAATTGAAAGGGACAAAGGCTGCTGAAAGCTGTCGGACGCTTGGATCGGACGTCCGATAATAATTGCGTAATTTCGCCCGCATGAAGAACTCCACCACCGGACGTCCGAAGGAAATAAAACATTTCTCAAATCTCTTTGTTTGCTGTCGGACGCACAAAGAGCTTGCACCGGACGTCCGAAAGAATTGAAGAAAATCTCTTAAACTCAATGCCTGCTGTCGGATGCAAAAAACAGGACTATCGGACGTCCGATACTCCAACGGCTAGTTGACTCTTCATCTACTTTCTATCCGTTGGAAACATTAATGAGGCACTTTCTTGGTCCTATATAAATAGTGGTTGGTCAGATACTTTAAACAACTTTTGCACACTGAAGATACAAAAGATCTAGAGTGATTTTAGTGAGAAAATACTATTCAAAGAAGATTTGTAGTCTTAGTGGTGTGAGTTTCATTGTAAACTTTTCATTTGTGAGTGAATACTTCATGAGTGTAGCTCTGTGAGGGTTGTCCTGAGGGATAGTAAAATTTCCGGGTTAGACCGAGTGGTGTTCGGGGCAAGAAGGAGGTGAACCTTCCTTTGTACGCAAGAGTGATTGTAATTGATCAACTTGAAGTTGCTTATTTGAATTAATCTACGAGCTCAAGCGGAGTTGGGTAGTTAATTGGTTTGTAATTCTTTCCATTCTATTTACTTATTGTTACGTTTGTGATCTGTACATTGTTTATCTCTTTCACTTGGTGGTCTTCGATCCTTACAATTGGTATCAGAGCAATCAAAATGGATAATACTTTTGATATTTATAAAACAAATGGATAATACTAATATCTTTTCTAGAAATACCTTCAGTTATGCAGCAATCAAAATGGATGCTTTGTGAAAGGGGGAGTTTATTCTGAGATTATATGTTTGTTTCTTAAATTTTTCTGAGGCAATAGGTGAGAGGGAGCTTATACTCATATGCACAATCTTTTTCTTTCCTTTATCCATTGTTTTGTCATCATCAAAAAGGGGGAGAATATTGATCCTGCCTCCTAACTTTTGATGTTTACAAACCAAATTGATAATACTAATATCTTTTCTAGAGATACCTTCAGTAATGCAGCAATCGGACTCAAAGATCAAATGCAATTGAAAGGGACAAAGGCTGCTGAAAGCTGTCGGACGCTTGGATCGGACGTCCGATAATAATTGCGTAATTTCGCCCGCATGAAGAACTCCACCCCCGGACGTCCGAAGGAAATAAAACATTTCTCAAATCTCTTTGTTTGCTGTCGGACGCACAAAGAGCTTGCATCGGACGTCCGAAAGAATTGAAGAAAATCTCTTAAACTCAATGCCTGCTGTCGGATGCAAAAAACAGGACTATCGGACGTCCGATACTCCAACGGCTAGTTGACTCTTCATCTACTTTCTATCCGTTGGAAACATTAATGAGGCACTTTCTTGGTACTATATAAATAGTGGTTGGTCAGATACTTTAAACAACTTTTGCACACTGAAGATACAAAAGATCTAGAGTGATTTTAGTGAGAAAATACTATTCAAAGAAGATTTGTAGTCTTAGTGGTGTGAGTTTCATTGTAAACTTTTCATTTGTGAGTGAATACTTCATGAGTGTAGCTCTGTGAGGGTTGTCCTGAGGGATAGTAAAATTTCCGGGTTAGACCGAGTGGTGTTCGGGGCAAGAAGGAGGTGAACCTTCCTTTGTACGCAAGAGTGATTGTAATTGATCAACTTGAAGTTGCTTATTTGAATTAATCTACGAGCTCAAGCGGAGTTGGGTAGTTAATTGGTTTGTAATTCTTTCCATTCTATTTACTTATTGTTACGTTTGTGATCTGTACATTGTTTATCTCTTTCACTTGGTGGTCTTCGATCCTTACAATTGGTATCAGAGCAATCAAAATGGATAATACTTTTGATATTTATAAAACAAATGGATAATACTAATATCTTTTCTAGAAATACCTTCAGTTATGCAGCAATCAAAATGGATGCTTTGTGAAAGGGGGAGTTTATTCTGAGATTATATGTTTGTTTCTTAAATTTTTCTGAGGCAATAGGTGAGAGGGAGCTTATACTCATATGCACAATCTTTTTCTATCCTTTATCCATTGTTTTGTCATCATCAAAAAGGGGGAGAATATTGATCCTGCTTCCTAACTTTTGATGTTTACAAAACAAATTGATAATACTAATATCTTTTCTAGAGATACCTTCAGTAATGCAGCAATCGGACTCAAAGATTGTAACGACCCCACCTTCCCCTAAGGCGAACCAGAGGGTTTGGCGGGTCGCCTGCCCAGCTCTCGCCGGGACTCAGTCGTTCCTTAATCAAATTCGAAAATAAAACCACAAGAATTCATATAGCAAACATCGAAACTTATATACATTGACAAACCCAAACGGAAGTGTAAAGATTGAATATACAAAGGTTCTCAATCCTTCATACGTCCAGCCCGTGCCAAGCACAAGGCGAGAACCACTACAAAAGAAACAAAAGAAACAAAAGAACTAAACTGGCTAGTCTGTGCTCTCATTCTGCTCGCCGTCCCCTGTTAAGGAAAACAAAACTAAAGGGGTGAGCTAAAAGCTCAGTGAGGTTCCGAACAGGTAATCAAACAAACAATTCAATATATCGCATATGGAGT
Organism: Coffea eugenioides; assembly: GCF_003713205.1. Lineage (NCBI taxonomy): Eukaryota > Viridiplantae > Streptophyta > Magnoliopsida > Gentianales > Rubiaceae > Coffea > Coffea eugenioides. The sequence goes on from NW_020864017.1 coordinate 10,896, forward strand.
ATCAATAATTCAAGAAACATTTTCAATGGAAAGCGATAGTAACATTCATTAAAAGGATACGGGCTCACATGGAGCTATTTGTTTGTTCGTTCTCTTGACATTTCCCCTTATTCCTCCAATCGTTTCCAATATATTTTTTTGTAAGTAGAATCCCTCGTTCATCTCTTTTTTTTTTCTTCCGGACGTTGGCCGGACTCCACCCATCCGGACATTGACCGGACTCCTCCCATCCGGACGTAGCCGGACTACAAGGTAATACTCGAGTATACCAAATTCACCCAGGGTCACCATATCGCCCGATTCGATCGGTAACGAAGGGCAGTGGCCAGTTCAGCCAAACGGCTTACATTCATGCACAACTAGCATTTAATCATTAATCATTGAACAGTTCATATTTATGTAGGTCGAGTGCGATAAAGTACACACTCGCCTAGAAAACGCGTTTTAACAATCATTGAAAGCACGTAACACATTATCAATTCATAATAACAGGCCAATAAGTCAAGGGATATAGCAAACAAGGAACACTCACCTAGGCACGCAAAATAATGTGTTAAATATCCCTCCGGATAACCCTCAGTCACTGAAAAAACCTAAGATTGAACAAGAGAACACATTATAGTTTATCGAGCAAAACAAAGAAACCCGACTCATTAGGAGTAAAACGTGTAAAGATGACTTCCAAGTAAGAAGAGGGTTGTTGGGAACCAAGGATGAAAAGCATATGGAAAAACAAAAAGACTCTTAAAACCGTACTTGAAAGTAGTTCACTTGTGACCGATAAAACCCTAACTCACACTTCTATATTTTGGGTACGGAGGAAGTAAACATTTGGCATTTTAAATCGAAGAGGTATCATGTTTGGGAATGATAAAACAGTCATAATATTTGTCAAACGAAAATATACAAATTCCAATAAAACTTAGTCCTTGAGTGAAAATTTGGGCAGCACACCCTTTGTGTTTACCTAATTTCCCAGCCATTTTGGCTTCATTATTTTCTCAAATCAGTCCCAACATCTCATACAAAAATAATCTCACTTCCAAAAGCCGTTCACTAGGCTTCAAGTCATTCAAGTCATTTAGCTAGGAAATTAACCGGAAAGGAAAGTCAAGCCCTAAAATATACAAGCAAGTACAATGAGACTCGATAACGAGTCGTAAACCAATGCCAAATATGACCCCAATAGGGTTCCATAAACATATACAATCATTAGAGAAAACCAGAAAATTCGGAAATGCAACTAGCTTTGGCCCTAAAAAAAACAGTTTTTGACTTCCTTTTTGCGGTAATGGCACCAAATGCCCTATGATTATCGGACGAAGGTGTAAGACCCACCATTTCGAAGCTAAAAGATAGGGCTACAACATCACAGAAGGTCACTCAATCCAAATCCTAGCACAACTAGGTCAAAAATGCAAAATACTATACCAGAATTCCCAAAACAGGTTTGCAAATCACACAAAACTGTAATTACTATAACTCAGTCTATACAAGTCCAAATGCCGAAATTACAAAGGCATATGATAGCTAAGACATCCAGTAACATTTCATCAGAAGACACCAACTTCAAAATCCAAACCAAATCCAGTCAAAAGAGGCAATTACTATCGCAGTTCTGCACATTCTGTTCACCAAAAACAGCAACAGTAAAAACGGCATAACTCTCTCTATACTACTCCAAATGCCCTGAAATTTTGTAGGCACTTCATACTCACCAATACCTACAACTTTCATGTTTTGAGCAAAGTCCAATTCGGCCTCTAGCTATGACCTAAAATTTCGGACAGAATGTAGCTTCAAGAACCCTAATTTTCCAGAAATTCTTCCAAATCCAAAATTGATTGCAATTATCAACTAGTCACACCTACTAGAGTCAAAGCCCCTTATTACCAACCATCAAAAACAACCACACCATCAAGATCATATGCAACCAGAAAATTCCTCATAAAATGGAAAACTTCACCAAATCAAGCCAAACCAAGAAATAAATCATATATTCCAACACTCAAGCCACTTCTAAGCATAAGATAACCATCATTAGGTGTAGTAGAGGTTCAAGCATCACTTACCAAGTAATCAAGAGAGATAGGGAGTGTGGACACCTTAGCTCTCCAAAAAAAACTTCACTAAGCACTCAAGAGCACCAAAGGAAGGAATTTTATGGAGTAGATTCTAGTTTAAGCACTTGAGTTGGGTGATTTGAGCTTGTTGGAAGCTTAAACTTGGAAGAGTGTTTCTTTCTTCTTGGATGAGAGGTTCGGCCATCAAGGAGCAAGAAATGGTAAGTTTTGTTCAATTTTTAAGATATTTAAACAAGTGGTCAAAAGGTCAAAAACATAGAATAGTAAACCATAAAGTCCACCCAATGGGAACATGACACATGGCACCTCATTAAATGCATTCTTATCATTCTTTTCTCTCTCCCATCAATCACTTCACACACACTACTTATCTCTTAACACCCGACAAATTTTCCACAGTATCCGAAACTTAACCGTATTGGCCGAATTTTCCCGAACTTTTCGCACTCGTGGGTCCCACGTCCAATATATATTCTTACTGTTCTACAACTACTCCAATACTAGAAAAATCATCTTACAACTCTAATTGCTCATAAAATCCATCAAGAAAATATTCCTAAGCCAGAAAATGCAGAAAACATGCAATTAAGGGGAAATAAACCCGCGGAAAAAAAATATTAGGGTTTTACGGGTTCTCACACTCTCTCCCCCTTAAGAAATTTCGTCCTCGAAATTTTTACCTTCATTTGCCTCAGACGAGTCCGGAACTGCTTGGTTGCCTAACGCATAACTTTTTGCTGGCCCATTCATTCGGTTCCTTCTTTCATGGGTTTGTTTCAGTTTGGTTCCTTCCACTTGTTGAGCACTACCCTCTCGTGGCTGTTTCTTCGGGCAATTGATAAGTTGATGACTGCTACTCCCACAAATCAAACATTTTCCCCTTTTTCGCCAGCAATCATTCTCAGTGTGATTTGCCTTTCCACAGTATCCACAGGCCAATCGAGGAGCTACTGTTGGATCTTCTCGAGAAATGTCCTTCGATCCGATCTGACTTCCTTTCATAGACCTGTCATCGAATGCTCTTAATGTCCAAGGTGGGCGAGGTGAATGGTTCACTTTTTGCACTTTGGAGAGCATTGTCTTTTCTCTGGATTCCTCAGGTGTGCTGTTGGATGTATCTCTTTTCCGCGTTTGACAGGCTTTTACTTGGGCTTTCACATCCTCAATTCTTTGGGCCTTCTCAAGAGCCTCTGTAAAGGTATTAACTTGGACTGCCGCTAATGCCTCCTGGATTTCCAAATTTAGTCCTTGTATAAATCGTCGTATTCTCCGTCGCTCCGTAACCACCAATTCGGAAGCGAATTTAGACAGTCTAGTAAATTTGGTCTCATATTCGGCCACACTTAGGGTTCCTTGACGCAACCCAATAAATTCGTCCTCTCTCCTTTCTTGGACTAAAGGTGGGAGATACTTTTCGTTAAATGCCCTTACAAAGTTCGCCCATGTCCATATCGTCTGTTCTCTTTCCCACTTGGCCTTAATTACATTCCACCACGCGCGGGCTGGTCCTTCGAATTGAAATACAGCAAAATTTACTTGTCTTTGCTCCGTATAATTCAAAGCCGCAAAGATATTAATCATCGCCTCCAACCACTGCTCAGCTATATCCGGATCAGGCCCTCCTTGAAATTTCGGAGGTAGAAACTTTTGGAACCTCTCAAGAGCCTTATCCTCTCCGATCTCAGGATTCCGGGGTTGATTCACTGGCATTTGACCTTGTTGATCTACCAGTCGTGCTAAGATATTTGTCATTTGGTGCATCGCCGTCGCCATTTGATCTCCAGCCTCAACCCTCGGTCCCTGTTCTTGCTCGGCCACTGTTTCCCTTTCTTCTCTCGGTTCTTGAGCTTGCCTAGCTCCACGGCCGCGACTAGCTCCACGTCCACGACTACGTCTCCCGTCCATATATATGTTTTTCCCCCTCTCTTTTCTTTTCTTTTCCCCCAAAAAGGTAATTGAGTAAATAAACAAAGGAAATTGACTACAATAACAAATTCTTGCACTCCAAATACACAATTAAATATATACGCACATAACACGCCATATCAAGAAGACAGATAAGCAAATACACATCTACATATCAAGTTGGACAGATAATCATGTACACACAGGTATACTGACGTCCTGTATATAGGTAAATCAAAAGGAAAAGGTGAAGTCGTCCCAGTATCAGCCCGTCCGGTCTCTCACGTCACTTACTATCCAAACCAGATGGCCCTAACCTCTTGTGCCCATTCTAGTCAGACAAAGCCTGTTCATGTTCCTAAAATGCAAGTCTCAAGTACTTAACAGCACCGCAACTCAAGAGTACTCAGGCACGAGAATCCGAAATAAGATAATTCACATCTCGAGCTGCAGTCCCAAGAGTAAACTATCTACGATCGGAATTCCTACCTGACATACCTATCTGTGGTCCTCAGATACCATGAGAAAGATTTAAGGCCTATAACATTCACAATTCAAGGCTTCACTTAATCCCTCATACTTATTCACCACTTAGTCCAGGGTCACTCCACGCAGAGACCACGCGAAGCAGCTATAGGTTTTATTGCTCAATCACTTAACTTTCAAGTCAAATCAAATCCCACAGTCCGGCATCCTAAACTTCAAGCCTAGGATACACTACAGAGATCTAAAGCCTAAGCTCTGATACCAACTGTAACGACCCCACCTTCCCCTAAGGCGAACCAGAGGGTTTGGCGGGTCGCCTGCCCAGCTCTCGCCGGGACTCAGTCGTTCCTTAATCAAATTCGAAAATAAAACCACAAGAATTCATATAGCAAACATCGAAACTTATATACATTGACAAACCCAAACGGAAGTGTAAAGATTGAATATACAAAGGTTCTCAATCCTTCATACGTCCAGCCCGTGCCAAGCACAAGGCGAGAACCACTACAAAAGAAACAAAAGAAACAAAAGAACTAAACTGGCTAGTCTGTGCTCTCATTCTGCTCGCCGTCCCCTGTTAAGGAAAACAAAACTAAAGGGGTGAGCTAAAAGCTCAGTGAGGTTCCGAACAGGTAATCAAACAAACAATTCAATATATCGCATATGGAGTATCAATAATTCAAGAAACATTTTCAATGGAAAGCGATAGTAACATTCATTAAAAGGATACGGGCTCACATGGAGCTATTTGTTTGTTCGTTCTCTTGACATTTCCCCTTATTCCTCCAATCGTTTCCAATATATTTTTTTGTAAGTAGAATCCCTCGTTCATCTCTTTTTTTTTTCTTCCGGACGTTGGCCGGACTCCACCCATCCGGACATTGACCGGACTCCTCCCATCCGGACGTAGCCGGACTACAAGGTAATACTCGAGTATACCAAATTCACCCAGGGTCACCATATCGCCCGATTCGATCGGTAACGAAGGGCAGTGGCCAGTTCAGCCAAACGGCTTACATTCATGCACAACTAGCATTTAATCATTAATCATTGAACAGTTCATATTTATGTAGGTCGAGTGCGATAAAGTACACACTCGCCTAGAAAACGCGTTTTAACAATCATTGAAAGCACGTAACACATTATCAATTCATAATAACAGGCCAATAAGTCAAGGGATATAGCAAACAAGGAACACTCACCTAGGCACGCAAAATAATGTGTTAAATATCCCTCCGGATAACCCTCAGTCACTGAAAAAACCTAAGATTGAACAAGAGAACACATTATAGTTTATCGAGCAAAACAAAGAAACCCGACTCATTAGGAGTAAAACGTGTAAAGATGACTTCCAAGTAAGAAGAGGGTTGTTGGGAACCAAGGATGAAAAGCATATGGAAAAACAAAAAGACTCTTAAAACCGTACTTGAAAGTAGTTCACTTGTGACCGATAAAACCCTAACTCACACTTCTATATTTTGGGTACGGAGGAAGTAAACATTTGGCATTTTAAATCGAAGAGGTATCATGTTTGGGAATGATAAAACAGTCATAATATTTGTCAAACGAAAATATACAAATTCCAATAAAACTTAGTCCTTGAGTGAAAATTTGGGCAGCACACCCTTTGTGTTTACCTAATTTCCCAGCCATTTTGGCTTCATTATTTTCTCAAATCAGTCCCAACATCTCATACAAAAATAATCTCACTTCCAAAAGCCGTTCACTAGGCTTCAAGTCATTCAAGTCATTTAGCTAGGAAATTAACCGGAAAGGAAAGTCAAGCCCTAAAATATGCAAGCAAGTACAATGAGACTCGATAACGAGTCGTAAACCAATGCCAAATATGACCCCAATAGGGTTCCATAAACATATACAATCATTAGAGAAAACCAGAAAATTCGGAAATGCAATTAGCTTTGGCCCTAAAAAAAACAGTTTTTGACTTCCTTTTTGCGGTAATGGCACCAAATGCCCTATGATTATCGGACGAAGGTGTAAGACCCACCATTTCGAAGCTAAAAGATAGGGCTACAACATCACAGAAGGTCACTCAATCCAAATCCTAGCACAACTAGGTCAAAAATGCAAAATACTATACCAGAATTCCCAAAACAGGTTTGCAAATCACACAAAACTGTAATTACTATAACTCAGTCTATACAAGTCCAAATGCCGAAATTCCAAAGGCATATGATAACTAAGACATCCAGTAACATTTCATCAGAAGACACCAACTTCAAAATCCAAACCAAATCCAGTCAAAATAGGCAATTACTATCGCAGTTCCGCACATTCTGTTCACCAAAAACAGCAACAGTAAAAACGGCATAACTCTCTCTATACTACTCCAAATGCCCTGAAATTTTGTAGGCACGTCATACTCACCAATACCTACAACTTTCATGTTTTGAGCAAAGTCCAATTCGGCCTCTAGCTATGACCTAAAATTTCGGACAGAATGTAGCTTCAAGAACCCTAATTTTCCAGAAATTCTTCCAAATCCAAAATTGATTGCAATTATCAACTAGTCACACCTACTAGAGTCAAAGCCCCTTATTACCAACCATCAAAAACAACCACACCATCAAGATCATATGCAACCAGAAAATTCCTCATAAAATGGAAAACTTCACCAAATCAAGCCAAACCAAGAAATAAATCATATATTCCAACACTCAAGCCACTTCTAAGCATAAGATAACCATCATTAGGTGTAGTAGAGGTTCAAGCATCACTTACCAAGTAATCAAGAGAGATAGGGAGTGTGGACACCTTAGCTCTCCAAAAAAAAACTTCACTAAGCACTCAAGAGCACCAAAGGAAGGAATTTTATGGAGTAGATTCTAGTTTAAGCACTTGAGTTGGGTGATTTGAGCTTGTTGGAAGCTTAAACTTGGAAGAGTTTTTCTTTCTTCTTGGATGAGAGGTTCGGCCATCAAGGAGCAAGAAATGGTAAGTTTTGTTCAATTTTTAAGATATTTAAACAAGTGGTCAAAAGGTCAAAAAAAATAGAATAGTAAACCATAAAGTCCACCCAATGGGAACATGACACATGGCACCTCATTAAATGCATTCTTATCATTCTTTTCTCTCTCACATCAATCACTTCACACACACTACTTATCTCTTAACACCCGACAAATTTTCCACAGTATCCGAAACTTAACCGTATTGGCCGAATTTTCCCGAACTTTTCGCACTCGTGGGTCCCACGTCCAATATATATTCTTACTGTTCTAAAACTACTCCAATACTAGAAAAATCATCTTACAACTCTAATTGCTCATAAAATCCATCAAGAAAATATTCCTAAGCCAGAAAATGCAGAAAACATGCAATTAAGGGGAAATAAACCCTCGGAAAAAAATATTAGGGTTTTACGGGTTCTCACATAGCGCGAGTACAATAGCAAAATCCAAAAAAACTAGACTACGCTAGTCTGTACAAGTCTCACACCTCGCTCGTATCCCCTGTAAGGAAAACAAATGGAGTGGAATGAGCAAAAAGTCCAGTGAGGTTCCAAATAGCAAGTTGACTATTATTTAAAAGTACAAGTATCAACGTAGCAAAAGAACGAGCATAACAAGTTCATAAAATTGAACAATACACTTCAAGTAGCACATTTCCAAGTGAACGAGTGAAAAATTCTTTTCTAAAAGAAACAATAACACTACGAATAACAATCCAGATGTAAGGATACTGATGGCTCTCAGGAGCCAAATTTCCCATTGCTTCACCAGAGTTTGATCAAGTATTAGTTGACACTCTGTCAACTTTCAAGAAAGGTAACCAGTCCAGTAGTACTTCGCTTAACTCCAATCCGTCCACCATTCAACCCCTTTACCGGGCCCGAACACCAACTAAATACTGGTGGTAATACTCGAGTATACCGATTAGTCGAGGAGATAACACTCCACTCGACATCACTAACTACCCATGGTTCGTTATCTAATCGACCAAGCCCTTGTCGGCTCGACTCGATTAACTAGCCAGTGGGGTTTGGGTTCCCAAGATTTTGATGAGATAACATCTCAAATCGACTGAATCAAGATAAAAGTACGGAGACAGGAATGAGAGGCACCTCCCACTCGAATTGAGTGTGGTACATGCTGCCACTCCAGCACTTACAAATCAAGCATAAGTATATCAAGTCAATTGTACCAATAAACACGTACATATCAAATTAGGGAAAGTGCAATAAAGTACACCCTTACCTAACCATACCAATCAAATATCATTCGATCACATTAGTCAAGTATTGAAAACAAGTGTCAAGTTCAATCAGGTATTTGGAAGCACTCACCAAAATGTAGTGCTTTTCAAAAATCACGTTCAGGTCCAACTCCTTGGTCGGAGTTCAAATCTGCGATAAAATATCATTGACGAATATAAAACTCTCTAGAGTTCGAAACATCGGAGTTTCGCTTCAAGAAAATCAAGTAAATGCAACTCGTTTAAGTAGTATTCAAGATACTTATCAAATCCCGAAAAATTTATGCTCGCTCGTTTAGTTTTGGTAAGGAAGCGGTTCAAACTTTAGAACTCCCATTGGAGTCGAAAGAACGAGGAAAACGTATTTCTAATAGTTGTTATTTCATTTCCCAAGGGTACAAGTTCGGCCAAGTTCTGACTTATATATTTCGATAAAAGAAGACGCAATAGTCTAGATGGTTCAAGTGGTATTCGCTCTCAAGTCTTGCTCAAGTCGCAAGTATATCTACCTAACTCTCGAGCGTAAATTTGGGTAGCACGCCCTTTGTATTTACCTACTTTTCAGCCATTTATGGCTTCATTCTTTTCCTCAATCAGTCCCAAAATCACACACAAAATAATCTCATTTCAATGGCCGTTCAATAGGCTCAATGTCGTAGAAGTACAAAATCAAGCTAGGAAAATGTCCGGAAATAAAGTTGAAGTCAAAAAACAAAAGACAGATTTGACGTCACTTAGCGTATTGGACACAATCGAAGCTACGCTTATCGGATTGGGGTGTAATTTATACCATTTCGAAGCTAAGATAAAGGGCTACAACTTTGATGAAGACCACTCAATCCAGTTCGTAATGTATCCAGGTCAAAATTTCAAATTATAGAACCAGAATCTCACAATCAGACTAGTTAACCGCACTATGCATAAACGACAATAACTCAGGGTACCGAAGTCCGATTGAAGCGTTTTTAGGGCCGTTGGATAGCTAAGACATAGCACTACAACTTCTGTGTTTCGACCAAATGCTAACTCAGTACAAATCAGGGTGAACAGATGCGATCAGATTGGTGAACTGTCAACACTGTCCACAGAGCTCTACTTATGGCAGTCAGGGGTATTTTTGTCTTTTCACATGCTAAGTCCTCGGATTGAACTGAAATTTTACAGGCAACTATGAAACATCATTCCCTACAACTTTTATGTTTCGTGCTAAGCCTAATTCGGCCTCCATTAGGGTCAAACAGAACCGGACAGAACAGGGGAATTACAAAACCGAAAACTGGAATTCATGAATACAAGTACTAATCTTCACAATTCTAGCTTGAAACTCTACTTCACCTCCTTGTCTACACTTATTCATAGCATGTGCCATCTAAACAAGAAGAAATATGGTTGATGTCAGGATCAAGCGCTTACCATTACACCAAAAGCTATAGCTTTTAGCGAAGGCGCAACTTTATTTCCTTAACCACAATGGCAGCGCAAAGCACCGTACCACGCTCGGCCAGCATGAGGGGCTGCACCCCTGGGTGCCACGGGCTGGGCGGTTAGTCCCTTCGAGCCGGGATCTGAGGGATGTTGCTGATTAGGCCAACAATCCCTCCCCCAGCAACAGCCAGGGAGACTCGAACCCGCGACCTCGCTCTGATACCACTTGCCAGGATCAAGCGCTTACCATTACACCAAAAGCTATAGCTTTTAGCGAAGGCGTAACTTTATTTCCTTAACCACAATGGCAGCGCAAAGCACCGTACCACGCTCGGCCAGCATGAGGGGCTGCACCCCTGGGTGCCACGGGCTGGGCGGTTAGTCCCTTCGAGCCGGGATCTGATGGATGTTGCTGATTAGGCCAACAGTTGAACAATACAAAACCCTAACTTTTCAATTCTCCAAAAATCATCACAACTACTTGCATAGCTATCAATCAACCAAAAATATGAGTTGTATAGCAGCTTAAGCAAGAATAAAGGAACTAAAGATGATGGACAGCCAATATACCTTAATAAAAGGGCTTGCAAGAGTTATCCTTCACCTTTGGTTGTGAAATTTAGCTCCCTAAGCTTCCCAAACTCTCAATTTGCAAGTTAATCGGTTTAGTTTTCTTGTTTTCTCACTCAATCAAGTAAACCTAAGATGGAATTGAAGTTCTTTTCTCCCTTTTCGCTCTCTCAATTTTTGGCCACCATAGCTGCAAAATGAAGAGAAAGTGAAGTCCAAGAGAGATAAGAAACTTGGACTTGAATTTGGTCAAAGATGGCTAGATGTTCTCCAAGTGTCACTCCAAGATCTTCCTCAAATTTTTTTTTCTTTTCCTTGGCTTTCTTAGTCAAGAATTTCGGCCATCACATGCTGATTATGGCTGATCTTTTGGCTCTAATAACAATGAGATTAAGTTAATGAAGTGGTGGTCAAGTGGTGTATTCAATCGGTAGTGAACGATACCCGTCGGTTCGAGCCGATTTTCCTTAAATCGCGTATACTAGGGTTTTAGCTTATAATTCACTAACTTATTATTATCCCTTCTAATTATATACTTAATATCATCTAAAACTCACTCTTAATCACCAAATTTGATCCACACTCCGTACCAAATAGTCACACTACAAAAAGGCGTAAAAAACCCTAACTTGCGATAACTTGAAAACGAAAGGGAAAACCCTTAATTCTATGTGCATTTGCACTTATTGTGGGGTGATTGAGTAGTAAGGCTAGTCTAAAGTAATAAAGTTCAAATAAAAGGGAATTTTTAAGAAAAATATAAGGAATTTTACGAGTCGTCACAACCAGCATCTCCTTTGTTTTCCTTAAGTTTTTCCTCCAAATTCAAAGTTCATTTTCATGGCATATCAACCTTAATCAAGACCACGAGCTATAAGATATAAGGGGTATTTGTTCTAGGCCACAAAGCTAATCAAATTGTACATTACCTAACTCATATACAACCATACCAAAGCTGGAAAATTGAACCCAAAGCTGAAATTTATAACCAAAAGCTGAAAATTCCTATAGCGAGGCCAATAGTGCATACAAAAGCTGCAAAATCTTCATGGCAAGACTAAAAGGACATAGTAAAGCTAGAATTAGCATTTCAAGGCTGGAATTTCTCAATCAAAGCTGAAAATTTTGAACCACTACACAAACTATGAAATTTTCCATGGAATCTACCATAATCAAGTCATAAATCTACTCAAGTGCAAGATAAAAGAGAAAAGATAGTTTCTAGACATAAATACCTTCAAACCCTATGAGGAAATGCAACCAAGAGCTTTCTTTTTTCCCAAATTTCTCCACACAAGCTTTCCTTCCTTCCTTGATACAACTTTCTATGGATTGGATTAGGATTTTAGGATGAATTTCTCAAGGATTCAAGCAAGGAATCAAGTTGGAATTTGGAGTTTTTCCCCTCTTTTTTCTTGCTTAGAGGTTCGGCCAAGAGGAGAAAGAAAGTGAAGAGTTTTGCTTCAAGTTTTCAAAATAAAGCCAAAGACTAGTCTTGGTCAAATAGTTGTTGGATTGTTGACAAGTGGCGGCTTAGGGTTTAAGCTTATCTCTTTGTCTTTCTGATACGAAACATGGGCTCCACATTGGTGAAATTCATCCTCATGATTCCCAAGACCTTGATGGATAATTTCCAGGTTTGGTTGGCGGAAATTCCTTTCGACCCAATCTAACCCTCTAAGTTGCGAACACTCTTGATACGATCTCAACTCACGGCTTAACGAATTAGCGAACCAAGGAATTTGGTAGAATGGTGCCACAAACAAGTGTGATTCTTGTTTGATAAGCCAAGACTTGAACAAAGGAGATTCGACTCACTTTGTATCAAGGGACGTTCCCAAGGAACAAGAAAGAGATGAAACTCTCAATTTTCATTCATAATTGTCTAACTACTGAAATTATCATAAGCCTGGCTATTTATAGCCTTACAAAGAAGCAAACCGAATCTAAGTTGGAAACAATGCAAGTTTCCTTATGCGACTTGACAACTAAACTAATGACTCACTTGTCACAGATAAGGCTAACTAATGGACAGCTTATAATCGACCCAATGAAGGCTTTAAGCTGGCCCAACATAACCCAATAAAAGCTAATTAACCAACTTAAGTAATAATGAGCCTAGACTCTATAAATCGGATCCAACTCAACATGAGGTCTTGGACCGAACTCATTCCTACCAAATAAAATAGAAATCTGAAAAATAAACTACTAAACTATTACTAAAAGATTCATTCTCTTGCAGCCCGAAACATGGCCCATAAGCGGCCCATATTTCGTATCATTCCCCTCCTCTTGAAAAAGATTTGTCCTCAAATCGTGGTTGGAAATGAATGGTATTAACAAGAGTTGGCAGTATGAAACCTTAAATCTCCACATATTGGCTCTCTTAGAATGAATGATACTTGCATAGGTCATGATTATTATAATTCGGTGCACATGTCTCTTGGTCAGCTTGAAAATGCTCACAATTAGCCATGGAAAACTCATGGTTTTACTCCAACGACTCCTCAAAGATAACGCATATAGCTTTGGTTCCATGATGCAAGGTAAAATGTATAGTTCATTGGCAGCAAGGTCACATCTTCTTGGATCCTCCATAATGCAACTGACAAAATGAAGAACATTTTGAACGTGATCAACTTCATTAGATTGATCATCACTTGGAACATTTGTTGCAAAATGGTAAGAAGGCATAGGATAAGATTCAAGTGCAAGAACTCCCTTTGGAAATTTATTACTCCTCCCAACAAGCAAAGCAGGCTCATGGGTGAAGTTGAATATCAATGGATAGTAAAGGGATACTACACATAAGATGCAAACTCCATGAAAATTCTGATATTCACCAATGGATTTAGGGATAGAACATGCCATGATCAACTCAATCTCTCCATGCTTTACCTGCATAAAAGAAGAAAAGCTAAACAAAGCAAAGGTAAGTTCGTTAGAAAGGTAAGTCCTCGCATTTTTGCCCAAGGTCAGCACACTTTTTCCCTTTTCTTCCTTCTCAACTTGCTCATGACAACTAACTTGTGTAGGTGGGACTTCAAGGTTACTAGCATTCATAGATACTTCATCAATCAATGGTGGACTAGAAGGAACATCTCTTTTACTACCATTGGTTGACACATGATTAAGTTGCTTGATGAAGACCTCGGCTTAGATGCTCGACGCAAACTCCTTTGCTCCTCCTCATACTCATTACAAGTACGCTTATGTCTTTCATATACACACAAAGCGCGAAAATGATCCATTTCCTCCCGAAGTGAATGAAAATCATGTTGTGAATGCTCGGAGATTGAATGCGTGGAACTAGAGTACTTGGAAGTAGTTCGCTTGGAACCCCTCCTCTTAAGAGGCTCGTTCTCTAAGAATTCTTGATGATATGAATGAGATGCAACTCCACGAGGCATGGTTAAGTGGCCTGCAAAATTGGTTAGCAAAGAAAAGAAATTCCTCACAACACACAAGCTCACGTGTATGTGCTCGTCACTGGTGTTTTCACTCTAATTTTTCCCTCAAGTAGTCCTCACAAATTTGTCCTCAAGGCCCCGCTTGCTTCCCTTGAAGAAATTAGAAGAATTTTCCCAAAAAGTCAACTAGCATCGCACAAGACCCACTCAAATGTGGCTCGATCAGATTTGGAGTGAAGTAAACGAGGCTGGAACTAAAAGTGTGGGCGTGGTCAGGTTTGAAGTGAAGTAATGGAGACTGGAAAATGGAATAAACAAAGCTGGAAATTTTTTTTTGCGGGAAGAGTACTAGTTGTATGACCCAACAATGACCAAGTGACCGATGCTTAAAACTGGAATTTGAAGCACTAAGCCGAGACTTTTAAAATGAATTTTTATGGCTGGAAAAATAATCTGGACAAACGACTCAAGAATACTACAATGATGGGACTCAAGACACTAGCCGATGGATGTTGTTGCCGCTTGTTATTGTTTGCACCAGATTTAGGAAGTATTGACAAGCGAAAGCTCTTGGATTAATCCTGGATATATTCCCCATTTTCCTATCCCAATAAGGATTTGATTGGCTATCAAAAATGAAATTCAAAACAACTTGGACAGCTGGTTCAATTAGGATTAAACTAACCTAATCCAACTTGGACTTGGAGTAGGGTTTAGTGGTTGTTTTGGGGGCTGATGATGTTCAGCCGTTTGGGATGCTTTTGACACCCCCAACAATCAATTTTGGGAGGTCTTCAAGGTCAATTTCGTGGCTGAATGTTTCCCTTTCTTTTTCTTTTTTTTTTTTTAGACAGCCAAGAACTTGAAGCAACTAGGGTGCGGCTGGAAAATTGTTTTTATTGTTTTGGGCAGCCTGGTTGGTTGGAGATTTGGTTCCCAACCCCCAACAATCCTCAAGCTTCGTTCAAGAATTCAAGAAACACAACTTGACGATGATTTCGCTCCCTCAACAACCCAAGTACCACGGGTTTTGTAAAGATAGTTTGGGGTTTCAAGGGTTTCAAGAATCGCAACCAAAGTTTCAAGAATTGCAAGATTGTTGTTGTACAACCAAGAATTCCAAGAAATTCAAGTCTTGATATTGGTATCCAAGGATTTTAATGAAATCAGGCGCTGTCTTCCCTCCCTTTTTTTTTTTCGAATGCAACAACAAGAATCAAGTGGCGGCTAACCTTCTCCTAGCGACACAAACAGATTCTGTTTTGTTTCTTTTCTTTTTTTTGACTCAGGTTCGGGACTCAAAGGCGATGACAATAAGATAACAAGATGCTGAACAAGAAACAAGCACAAACAATTAAAGAAACAACTCGGACAGATTGTATCAATTGCAAGAAACGATGTCAAGTGCGGCAACACAGGAAACCTGAGTGACTCAATGTTTTGTGTGCACTTGGGACACAACAATCAACACCGATTGACTCTTTAAATTGCTGGACCCAAGCGGTGGAAACAATGACAGCAAGACACAAGCAGATTTTACACACAAGACTCAATAGAAATTCGGCAATAACAAGACACGGACCGATTGCACAAGATTCAATAGAAACAGCAATAAGGACGTGACAACTAAGATCACTAGCGTTTTTTTTTCTTTTTTTGTTTACTGGATTAAACCGAATAAGAAACAAGGCGAAGACACAACTATGAATGGAAAATACGACACAAAGGCTGGAACTAAAAAGATATAACCTGGAAAACCATCAACCAGCTCTGATACCAGCTGATGCGAATTCCTCCACGTTGGTGAAATTCATCCTCATGATTCCTAAGATCTTGATGGATAATTTCCAGGTTTGGTTGGCAAAAATTCCTTTCGACCCAATCTAACCCTCTAAGTTGTGAACACTCTTGATACGATCTCAACTCGTGGCTTAACGAATTAGCGAACCATGGAATTTGGTAGAACGGCACCACAAACAAGTGTGATTCTTGTTTGATAAGCCACGACTTGAACAAAGGAGATTCGACTCACTTTGTATCAAGGGACGTTCCCAAGGAACAAGAAAGAGATGAAATTCTCAATTTTCATTCATAATTGTCTAACTACTGAAATTATCATAAGCCTGGCTATTTATAGCCTTACAAAGAAGCAAACCTAATCTAAGTTGGAAACAATGCAAGTTTTCTTATTCGACTTGACAACTAAACTAATGACTCACTTATCACAGTTAAGGCTAACTAATGGACAGCTTGTAATCGACCCAATGAAGGCTTTAAGCTGGCCCAACATAACCCAATAAAAGCTAATTAACCAACTTAAGTAATAGTGAGTCTAGACTCTATAAATCGGATCCAACTCAACATGAGGTCTTGGACCGAACTTATTCCTACCAAATAAAATAGAAATCTGGAAAATAAACTACTAAACTATTACTAAAAGATTCATTCTCTTGCAGCCCGAAACATGGCCCATAAGCGGCCCATATTTCGTATCACTTTCCTTTGTCTCTAATTACTAATCTATCTTGTTTTCCTCTAATTTACCCTTAACATTTCTAA
>NW_020864018.1:0-23738 GCF_003713205.1 Coffea eugenioides
ATTTGCACACCGACACTTTCGCACTTTTCTTTAAATTGCATACATGCATTTTTTGCCCACTTGCACTTGGAGTATATATATTTGCATTCAAAGACATTTGCACACCTCCACTTGTATCGTATTTTATCAATTTTCCCACTTCACACAAACTCACACTTTCACATGGCATGCATTCCACTCATTTTTTACGTCATTTAGGTTTAGGTGTGACCTCTCCAAAAGGATCATTATTGGGCTTCACAACTAATGTGATTGGCACCACTCAACCTTTTGAAGAGAAATTTCCCCCCATACCCCTAGGTCTAGGGTTTTGCATTCATATAGACATATCCAACACGCGATACATACCTTGGGTAGAAAAATTAGGGAAAAATTGGTTTAAGTCACGCAACTAGCCTTGGCTAGGTCGAAGGGGTGCCTTGGATTTTTATCCTTGTCTTCCCCTTCGTCAAATGTGACCCCCGATCCCTCTTTTGGTTACGCAGACCCAAAAGTTCTCAAAAAGGGTTTATTTACTTTTTATTCAAAAACAAAAATCATTTTTGGGTGACTTGGTACACCCTAACTCTATACCAAGTGGCGACTCCATTTTTGATACAAAAAACCCTTTTGAACTTCACTTGGCCAAATCGTCGCATTATAAGTCCCATGGCCTTTTACTTTTCACATTGCACACCACACACCACACCACAACACACATCATTTCAAAAAGTGGGGCGCGACATGGTTGTCAAGTTGAGCCCATGTAAATGTCTTTTGAATAGTTCTTTGAATGAAACCCTAATGTGTATTGGGTTCAATTTCTTTTGATTGGCAAACCGAACATGTATATCCATCATGAATCGTTTTGATATGCCGCTTTGGCTTTTGGCTTGTAAATGTTACATTTCAATGTATATGTGTTTGGTTGACATTTGGTTGGATTTCTGATTAACTTGTACTTCAAACGGCAAAAGAAAAATTTGGCTACTCCCGGCCTAGTATCCGGATTCGGACATGGCCGGTACTGTTCATCATCAGCTTCGATTTTCATTTTTTTTTATTTTGTGATTTTGACTTGTTTACGCGCGTGGGTATGTTCCGGAACATATTAGATCGACGTGAACTGATCTGTAGTCCTGGCGAGAGCTGGGCAGGCAGCCCGCTAACCCCTTTGGTTCGCCTTAGGGGAAAGTGGGGCTGTTACAAACCCGAAACTTGATTCTTAGAACTTTTGGAGATTGTGTTAGGATATGTTTAAGTATGATTACTCTGTCTAAGCTGTAAACTGTGGATATCCTTATTGGTCATGGACGGAACTAGTGGGAGCGGAGGTGGGCCGCCTCGGAGACGTTTTCGTGTCGTCGACTATGAGGAGAGACCCGGAGGACCGATTCGGCGCTGGAGCACGGCCAGTCAGACTAGGCGTTGTGGTTGTTGCCAGCACTACTCCTATGCTGACCATGTGGTCGTAGCCGTGTTAGATGAGAGGAGGTGGCTCAGGCGTGCCGCTGCTAAGGATCACACCGAGCTGCAGCGTGTGAGGGGCATCATGAGGATGCAGGCGGACTGCATTCGGGAGCTCCAGGGGGACGTAGCTATGGAGCAGGAGCGGACGAACGCTCTGAGGGAGCAGTTGCAGGTAGCCAACGGCTGTCTCACTAGGGTGGTCCGGGAGGTTAGAGACCGGTCCGATGGCATTATTAACGAGTGTGAGGCGCTAATCCAGGGAGTGATTGGCGCCAATGTGCCAGGGGGAGTTCCGGGTGACGGAGCTCCAGGTAAGGGAGACGCCCCTAGCTCTAGCTCTGGGGAGAAGTCGGTTGGCTCAGTTGAGAATTAGGCTAGAGTTCTTTGGGCCATGTTTTGATCCTGTGTGAGGGATACCTAGGAAAAGCTTGTGGTTAGTTGTTTTGTACTTTTAGGACCTAGGTTGTATAGTGTATTTTGGAAGACCCTCTTTGGGATTACTTTTGTATATATTTGCTTGACCGCTATTGTATAACTGTTTGACACAATTATGTATTCTATGTATAAATGCTCTATGTGTATACATGCCTTATGTGGTGTTTACTTTTGGTTATTTGTTCATGCTTATATGACTATGTTTATATGCCCTTTAATATTATCTTTGTGTCTCGACCTTAGATTGACTTAGATCTATGGAGGGCACTCGTAGTGGACGAGGTCGTGGGCGCTGTACTAGGCAACCCACAACTGACGGGGGTACTAGGGACACCACGTCTGAACCAAACCCTGAACCTAGGGTTGATCCCAATGTCCAAATAGCTGCTGCTATACAGCAAATGACTGCCTTGTTAGCCCACGTAGTGCAACACCAGGGCCAACCTCTTGTCCAGCAACCTGGAAACCCTGGTCATTTAGTAGAGGGTGAAGATCAGGCCCTAGAGAGATTTCAGAAGTTCTCTCCACCAAAGTTTCTGGGCGGGCCAGATTCGGACGTGGCCGAAAAGTGGTTAGAAAAAATGATAGACATTTTTGCCGCCCTACACTATTCAGAGGAGAGACAGGTTACTTTCGTTGTCTTCCAATTGGAAGGGGGCGCACGTTCTTGGTGGAACGTGATACGAATGAAGTGGGACGAGAACAAACACCAAGAACCTGGGTGAACTTCATGAGGGACTTCAACACGAAATACTTTCCCCCTCTAGTCCAGGAAAAGAAGGAGGACGAATTTATTAGGCTCCGTCAGGGAGCTCAATCGGTGGCTGAGTATGAGAGCCAGTTTACGCGATTATCTAAGTTCGCCCTTGCACTCATTTCGACAGAGCAAAGGAGAGTTCGGCATTTTATTCAGGGGCTAAATGTGGAAATTCAAAAGGATCTGGCGGTAGCCCAGATCAGTACCTTTAGTGACGCCATGGAGAAAGCTTTACGAGTTGAAAATGCAAGGCTTCAAGTGAGGAATTTCCAGGTGAAAAAATGGAGATTCTCTGCGAGTAGTTCAACCCAAGGGGATAAAGGTACCCTTCCCAAGTTTAGAAAGGGAGCCGGAGGAGGAAGACTACCGGGGATGGCACGAGGGACTCCGCCTAGGGGTGGTCAAAATGGACGGGGCCCGCAGAGAAGTGCCTCACAGGGAAGTTCAACCTCGGTTTTCGTGGACCTTGTGGATTTTGTAGGAAACCAAACCACACTGAGGACAACTGTTGGAGGAAAGAAAGAAAATGCTTATGCCGTGGGAGTGCGGAGCATCAAATAACCAACTACCCGGTGTTACCTCGGGAGGCGAGAGTAACCACCTAATCGTCGAAGGCTAACTCGGGGCAGTCCAGGATGGAAGGGACAAAGCCGAAGGTGCCAGCTCGGGTATACTCCCTTGAGCAACATCAAGTCCCTGATTCCTCTGGGGTCGTAAAAGGTAAGATCCCTATTTTCTATCGTCTAGCCAGGATTTTGATAGACGCCGATGCTACCTATTCCTTTGTTAACCCCGATTTTATGTGCGGCATTGATATAAAACCTGTTAGCTTGCCTTATGACTTAGAAGTTAGTACTCCTACGGGGGATCAACGTTTGATTACTGGTATGATGTATGCTAATTGTGAAATTTGGGTAGGAGAGAGAAAGCTTTTGGGGAATCTTATAAGTTTAGCTATTAAGGGGTAAGGCGTTATATTGGGTATGGACTGGTTAGCTAAATATGATGCACAACTTGACTGTAAGAGGAAAGTAGTGGAATTTCATATACCGGGGGAGGCGATCTTAAGGCTAGATGTAAGGGGTAGTTTAGCCTCATCTGCATTGATTTCGGGTATTCGGGCTAGGAAACTACTGCATAGAGGGGCACAAGGGTTCCTAGCTTTTCTTATAAACACTCCCACTGATAAGTTGAGGGTTGAAGATGTGTCTGTAGTGAGTGACTATCCGGATGTATTTCCTGTTGAATTAGTAACTTTACCTCCGGAAAGAGAGATAGAGTTTAAGATTGACCTATTACCGGGGACGTTACCTATCTCTAAGACCCCCTATCGAATGGCACCTGCTGAACTCAAGGAGTTGAAGTTGCAGTTGCAAGACCTGTTGGAGCGTGGGTTTATTCATGAGAGTGGATCTCCTTGGGGGGCACCTGTACTATTTGTGAAGAAGAAGGATGGAACTTTGAGATTGTGTATCGACTATCGGGGATTAAACAATAGGACCATTAAGAATAAATACCCACTACCCCATATCGATGAACTATTTGACCAGTTACAAGGTGCAGTGGTCTTTTCAAAGTTAGATCTCCGACAGGGGTATTATCAGTTGCTAATTAAGAAGGAAGATGTACCCAAGACTGCCTTCAATTCTAGATATGGGCATTTTGAGTTTGCGGTCATGCCCTTTGGGTTGACCAATGCCCCTGCCGCCTTTATGGATTTGATGCATCGGGTTTTCAAACCCTACCTAGACCGATTTGTTGTAGTGTTTATTGAAGACATTTTGGTCTATTCCAAAACCCGTGAGGAACATGAACAGCACTTGAAGTTAGTGTTACAAACCCTAAGAGATCACCAGCTGTATGCTAAATTTAGTAAGTGTGACTTTTGACTGGAGAAAATCTCTTTCTTGGGACATGTAATTTCCAAAGAAGGTATCACGGTAGACCCGGCAAAAGTAGAGGCAGTGGCTGAATGGAAGAGGCCAGAAAACCCCACTGAGATTCGCAGTTTCTTAGGGTTGGCTGGGTACTATCGACGCTTTATTAAGGACTTTTCCAAACTGGCCGGCCCTTTAACCGACCTGACGAAGAAAAATGGTCGTTTTGTGTGGGATACTAGATGTGAAACCAGTTTTCAGAAATTGAAGTGAAGGTTAACCATGGCTCCTATTCTAGCCTTGCCTAATGGGAAGGACAGTTTCGCTGTTTATACTGATGCTTCGAGGGAAGGCTTGGGATGTGTGTTGATGCAAAACAAGAACGTGATTGCTTTTGCCTCTAGGAAACTGAAAACCCATGAACAAAACTACCCTACTCATGACCTGGAGCTAGCTGCTGTGGTTTTTGCTCTGAAAAAGTGGAGACACTATCTATACGGGGTTACCTTTGAGGTTTATTCAGACCATAAGAGCCTTAAGTACCTCTTTTTCCAAAAGGAGTTGAATATGAGGCAACGCCGGTGGATGGAACTCTTAGAAGATTATGACTGCACAATCAACTATCATCCTGGTAAGGCTAATGTAGTAGCTGACGCCTTAAGTCGAAAGGCTCAAGTAGCGGGGTTGATGGTCAAGGAGTGGGAGATGTTGGGAATGGTTAGTGAATGGAACCCTAATTTGGAATGTCAAAGGGTGACCTTTAGGAATATCCGGGTAACATCTACTATTCTTGATCGAATTAAAGAAGCCCAAGAGAAGGATCCGATGGTACAAAAGTGGAAGGAAAAGGTAGAAAAGGGAGCATTACCTGATTTCAATTTGAGTCCTGAAGGGATTTTAAAGTATAGGAACCGAGTAGTGGTGGCCAATGATGAAAACCTGAAAAGAGAGCTTTTGGAGGAAGACCATCGATCGAAATACACGATCCATCCTGGTAGTAATAAGATGTATCAAGACTTGCGACGGTTGTACTGGTGGGATAAGATGAAGAGGGAGATTGCTCAATATATCCAAACCTATCTGATTTGCCAGCAATTCAAGGCTGAACACAAAAAACCCTCTGGATTTTTACAACCTCTTGAGATACCAGAATGGAAGTGGGAAAATATCACGATGGACTTTGTTTTTGGATTGCCAAAAACTCAAAAAGGACATGATGCCGTTTGGGTGATCGTTGATCGGTTAACCAAATCGGCTCATTTCTTACCTGTGAATATGAAGTATTCCATGGATAAGTTGGCTCGGTTGTACATGGATGAAATTGTGAGGTTGTGACAGCCCCACCTCACCCTAAGACGAACCAAAGGGTTCGGCGGACCGCCTGCCCAACTCTCGCCAGGACTCACTCACTTGCAACAATTAAAATAAGGTGCAACCTCAATAATAAACGAAATAATGGTTCCCAAGTTTGAAACATACAAATACATTCATTTCTATCCCAACCATCCATACAGTCCCAAATACATCAAAAGAGTTAAGTTCTCAGTACATTCAACCCTAATCGAGCGGCTAGTGCAAGTACAATTACAAAATTCAAAACAACTAGACTACGCTAGTCTGTACACGTCTCACGCCTCGCTCGTACCCCCTGTAAGGAAAACAAATGGCATGGAATGAGCTAAAAGCCCAGTGAGGTTCCAAATAGCAAGTTAACCCTTATTTAAAAGTGGAAGTATCACGTAGCAAAGTAATGAGCATAAATAGTTCATAAAAGTGAGCGATAATACTTCAAGTAGCAAATCTCAAAGTGAGCGAGTGTAAAAGTTTTTCAAAAGAAACAATAATCCAATAAACAATAATCACTCCAAAGTATAAGGATACGGATGGCTCTCAGGAGCCAAATTCCCATTGCATCACCAGAGCTTGATCAAGTAATAGTTGACACTCCGTCAACCTTCAAGTAAGTAACCAATCCAGTAGAGCACCACTTACACTACTCTCCGTCCACCATTCACACCCCCTACTGGGCCCAAAATTCTCAATAAATATTGGTGGTAATACTCGAGTATACCGATTAGTCGAGGAGATATCACTCCACTCGACAAAACGAAAGACCCATGGTTCGTTACCCAATCGACCAAGCCCTTGCCGGCTCGACTCGATTAACTAGCCAATGGGGTTTGGGGTCCCCAAAAAGTCGACGAGGTAACACTCCAATCGACTGAATTAAAATAAAAGTATGGAGACGGGAATGAGAGGCACCTCCCACTCGGATAGAGTGTGGTACATGCTGCCGCTCCACACTTACAAATCAAGTACAAGTATATCAAGTTAATTGCAACAATAAACAAGTAGATATCATATTAGGGCAAGTTCGATAAAGTACACCCTTGCCCGATCAACAAATCTCGTATCATGTATTTTCATGGATCAAGTATTAAAACAAGTGTCCAGTTCAACCAGATATTTGGAAGCACTCACCAAAAGTCTAGTGCCTCTCAAAAAAACACGTTCAGGTCCAACTCCTTGGTTGGAGTCCAAATCTGCGATAAAATATCATTTACGAATGTAAAACTTTCTAGAGTTCAAAACATAGGAGTTTCGTTTCAAGAAAATCAAGTTAATGCAACTCGTTTAAGTAATATTCAAGATACTTATCAAATTCTAAGAAATTCATGCTCGCTCTTAAGACTTTGAAACTTGGAAACAATTATACTTTGAAATACCATTTGGGTCGACGAAATGGAGAAAAGTATATCTATTAGTCATAAATTTCAGTTTTCCTAGGGTACAAGGTCAGCCAAGTTCTAACTTATACCTCGATAAAAGAATGTGCAATATCCTAGATGGTTCAAGTGGTATTCGCTCTCAAACCTTACTCAAGTCGCAAACATATCTACCTAGTTCTCGAGCGTAAATTTGGGCAGCACGCCCTTTGTATTTACCTATTTTCTAGCCATTTATGACTTCATTCTTTTCCTCAATCAAACCCAAAGTTACACACAACATAATTCATTTCATTAGCCGTCCAATAGGCTCAAGGTCATACAAGTACAAAATGAAGCTAATAACATGTGCGGAAATGAAGTTTAAGTTAGGAAACAAAAGGCAGATTTGACGTTGTTTTGCGTAACGGACGTAACCGGAGCTACGCTTATCGGATTGGGGTGAAATTTATACCGTTTCGAAGCTAAGACAGAGGGATATAACTTTGATGAAGACTACTGAGTCCATTTCTCATACTAACTTGGTCAAAGTTACCAAAACAACCCCAGATTTTCCAGTTCGAAACTCACTGTGAAATTCAACTAGCAGTTCTGATTCATTCAATCATATCTCAGCACACACAACTCCGATTCAGGTAATTCCAAAGCCATTTGAAAGCTAAGATACAAGGATATACTTCTTAATAAGACATCGACAACCAAATCAGTAGTATTCCCGGTCAAACTAACCAATTACAGAAGCTGATTATCAGTTTCAGACAGAAACAGGGTAGCAGGGTTATTTCAGTCTTTTCACAGGCTACGGAGGTCGGATTGGGGTGAGATTTTGTAGGAAACCATAAAATATCATTCTATACAACTTTCATGTTTTGGGCTAAGGTTGGTTTGGTCTCTAACATACTCAAACAGAAACGGGCAGAACTGAACCATAAGAAACCGATATTCTAGAAATTTTCTCCATTTAAGGTATAACTGTCATGGCCCCACCTCCCCCTGAGGCGAACCAGAGGGTTCGGCGGGCCGCCTGCCCGGCTCTCGCCGGGACTCAGTCGTTCACTACAGTCCTCAATTAAATACAAGATATAAACCTCAAATATTACAATATAAATCTCCAATATACATCAAATTCTCCAAAAATTACATGTCATAAGCGAAGCGGAAACAATTCCCAACTATACATAAAATGATTCCAAATCCAAATTGTACAAAACATAGGCCATCCAATCCCGTGAATAAGCAAAACAAGCCCTTCCTTCACCTTGAGCCCTGTGGAGGGGAATAAAATATTTTTGGGGTGAGCTAGAAGCTCAGCGAGTAACCAGGAAAAGCATTAAACAAATATATTTCACAATGTTGCATTTCGATCATTTCGATGATGTCATGATTCAGAGATCAAATGTCCGTTTAGTGCTCTCGTGAGCCAGTGAAATCATTGCACTAGAACACCCAACGCTCAAATAGATCATAACACACGAACAGAGAGAGGAAGCCCCTTTTTGAGCTCCAGATAACCATGAACATGAACCACAAACAGAATGGAGACGTTGGTGTCCAGCACAAGACTTTCCCAGAACTCATTGAAGCCAAAATCATATCATGAATTCACATGCAAGCACGCATGAGATGCAATCGAATAAATAATGCAAGAAACATTTCACAAATAACTTTGGAAATAGTTTGGGGTCACTCACCTCCACGGCTCACAATCCTCGTCCAATATAGCCAATTCCATCATTCAAGTCCAAGCCTTTCACATGAAACTTAAGGTAACCAACGCTATTAAAAATCGGACAGCATTTCCCCATAAATTCATCCTTTCCATCCTACAATCAAACCCAATCACATAGCAATTAACCACAATTGCTCAAAACCAGAAAACAGTTTTGACGTCCTTTTGCGGTAATGGCACCAAAGGTATTACGAGTATCGGATGGAGGTCCAAGACCCACCGTTTCGAAGCTAAGAGCCAGGGCTACAACAATGTAGAAGGTCACTCAGTCCAAATCCTAGCACAACTAGGTCAAATATGCAGAATACCAAACCAGAATCGTAATTGCAGGTTCCCAAATCACACAATGTTGTAATTCATCCAACTCAGTCTACACAGGTCCAAATGCATTGATTCCAAAGGAATATGATAGCTAAGACATTAAGATACATTTCATCAGAAGACACCAACATCCAAATCCAAAGCAATTCCAGTCAAAACAGACGATTACAATCGAAGTTCGCACATTCTGATCACCCAGAACAGCAACAGTAAAAACGATATATCTCACTTTACACTACTCCAAATGACCTGAAATTTTGTAGGCACCTCTAAAATGTCATTCCATACAACTTTCATGTTTTGATCTAAGGCCAATTCGGCCTCTATCTATGACCTAAAATTTCAGACAGAATGTAGCTTCAAGAACCCTAATTTTCCAGAATTTCTTCCAAACCCAAAATTGGTTGCAATTGTCCACTTTTTCCACCTTCTAGCTTCATTACATAACATTTCCAATCATCATACAAGGCCACAACATCATGATCACATTAAACCAGAAAATTCACCAATAAATTGTAAACTTCACCATTTCATCCAAAAACAAGAATTAAATCACAAAATTCAACACTTTAGCTTCCACTAAGCACAACTCAAGCTTCATTAAGTGTAGGGGAAAGTTCATATACCACTCACCTAGTAAACAGAGAGGGAGAGTTTGTAGGACACCTTAGCTTTTCCAAAAACTTCACCAAATCACTCACTAGCACCAAATGGAGGGATTTTATGGAGTAGAAACTAGATCAAGCAAGTGTTTTGGAGGATTTGAGCTAGATAATTGCCAAACTTTGAAGAGGTTTTTCTTCCTTCTTTGCTAGAGAGAGAATCGGCCAAGAGGTTGAAGACAAGAATGAATTTTGTGTGATTTTTTGAGATATTTAAGCAATTGGTCAAAAGTCAAGAAAATGAATAGTAAGTCATAAGCTATTTCCAATACAATGGTGACACTTGTCACCTTTAGGTTTAAAACTTATCTTTTTGTCTCTCCAATACAAATATCTTAACACATTGTAAACTATATCACTTAATACAAAATTCCAACAAGTTGTCAAAAATATAATGCATTTACCGGCATTGCGGGTGCCCACGTCCAAAATACGCTTTTCAAATGATTTTTCTAGTATCGTTTAGTTTTTGAGAAATTAAAAGCGTATTTTGACGTGGGACCCGCAAGTGCGGTAAATGCATATATTTTTGACAACTGTTGGAATTTTGTATTAAGTGATATTAGTTTACAATGTGTTAAGATATTTGTATTGGAGAGACAAAAAGATAAGTTTTAAACCTAAAGGTGAGAAGTGTCACCATTGTATTGGAAATAGCTTATGACTTACTATTCATTTTCTTGACTTTTGACCAATTGCTTAAATATCTCAAAAAATCACACAAAATTCATTCTTGTCTTCAACCTCTTGGCCGATTCTCTCTCTAGCAAAGAAGGAAGAAAAACCTCTTCAAAGTTTGGCAATTATCTAGCTCAAATCCTCCAAAACACTTGCTTGATCTAGTTTCTACTCCATAAAATCCCTCCATTTGGTGCTAGTGAGTGATTTGGTGAAGTTTTTTTGGAAAAGCTAAGGTGTCCTACAACTCTCCCTCTCTTGTTTACTAGGTGAGTGGTATATGAACTTTTCCCTACACTTAATGAAGCTTGAGTTGTGCTTAGTGGAAGCTAAAGTGTTGAATTGTGATTTTAATTCTTGTTTTGGAGAAATGGTGAATTTACATTTATTGGTGAATTTTCTGGTTTAATTGATCATGAAAATGGTTGTGGCCTTGTATGATGAATTGGAAATGTTATGTAATGAAGAATAAGAAGGTGGAAAAAGTGGACAATTGCAACCAATTTTGGGTTTGGAAGAAATTCTGGAAAATTAGGGTTCTTGAAGCTACATTCTGTCTGAAATTTTAGGTCATAGATAGAGGCCGAATTGGCCTTAGATCAAAACATGAAAGTTGTATGGAATGACATTTTAGAGGTGCCTACAAAATTTCAGGTCATTTGGAGTAGTGTAAAGTGAGATATATCGTTTTTACTGTTGCTGTTCTGGGTGATCAGAATGTGCGAACTTCGATTGTAATCGTCTGTTTTGACTGGAATTGCTTTGGATTTGGATGTTGGTGTCTTCTGATGAAATGTATCTTAATGTCTTAGCTATCATATTCCTTTGGAATCAATGCATTTGGACCTGTGTAGACTGAGTTGGATGAATTACAACATTGTGTGATTTGGGAACCTGCAATTACGATTCTGGTTTGGTATTCTGCATATTTGACCTAGTTGTGCTAGGATTTGGACTGAGTGACCTTCTACATTGTTGTAGCCCTGGCTCTTAGCTTCGAAACGGTGGGTCTTGGACCTCCATCCGATACTCGTAATACCTTTGGTGCCATTACCGCAAAAGGACGTCAAAACTGTTTTCTGGTTTTGAGCAATTGTGGTTAATTGCTATGTGATTGGGTTTGATTGTAGGATGGAAAGGATGAATTTATGGGGAAATGCTGTCCGATTTTTAATAGCGTTGGTTACCTTAAGTTTCATGTGAAAGGCTTGGACTTGAATGATGGAATTGGCTATATTGGACGAGGATTGTGAGCCGTGGAGGTGAGTGACCCTAAACTATTTCCAAAGTTATTTGTGAAATGTTTCTTGCATTATTTATTCGATTGCATCTCATGCGTGCTTGCATGTGAATTCATGATATGATTTTGGCTTCAATGAGTTCTGGGAAAGTCTTGTGCTGGACACCAACGTCTCCATTCTGTTTGTGGTTCATGTTCATGGTTATCTGGAGCTCAAAAAGGGGCTTCCTCTCTCTGTTCGTGTGTTATGATCTATTTGAGCGTTGGGTGTTCTAGTGCAATGATTTCACTGGCTCACGAGAGCACTAAACGGACATTTGATCTCTGAATCATGACATCATCGAAATGATCGAAATGCAACATTGTGAAATATATTTGTTTAATGATTTTTCTGGTTACTCGCTGAGCTTCTAGCTCACCCCAAAAATATTTTATTCCCCTCCACAGGGCTCAAGGTGAAGGAAGGGCTTGTTTTGCTTATTCACGTGATTGGATGGCCTATGTTTTGTACAATTTGGATTTGGAATCATTTTATGTATAGTTGGGAATTGTTTCCGCTTCGCTTATGACATGTAATTTTTGGAGAATTTGATGTATATTGGAGATTTATATTGTAATATTTGAGGTTTATTCTTGAAATTCAATTGAGGACTTTAGTGAACGACTGAGTCCCGGCGAGAGCCGGGCAGGCGGCCCGCCGAACCCTCTGGTTCGCCTTAGGGGGAGGTGGGGTCGTGACAATAACTCTCATTTTAAGCTTGAAACCAGCACTACAACCTCATATACAAGCTTATATACATCATATAACATCCATACAGAAAGTATAAGAAGAAAATCATTCAAACCCAAAGCTGAAATTTTACACTACAAAGCTGGAATTGACCAAATCTACTACTAAACCATGAGATCTACCAACAAACCATAACTTTCACTTGTAAACCATTAAGTAGTACAACCATGAACTAATACCTTCCTTACCTAGGATTGGAGAAGCACAACAGCCTCTAGGAAGCTTGAACCACCAAAACTATCCACTCCAAGATGGCAATCCACCTTCCTAAGCAACTTCCATGGATTATTTGGTGAATCTATCGGTTAGTTTGCAAGATTGAGCAAGAAATCAAGATGAAATGAAGTGTTTCTTTCTCTCCTTTTCTCTCCTCACTCTCACGGCCAAATGTGCAGAAATGAAGAAGAAATGCAGCCCTAGGAAAGATAAGAAAGCAAGAAAAAGGCTTGGTCAAAGTTTAACACATGTCACAATTTGATTGGTGGTCAAAATTTTCTTTTCTCTCTCTTGTTTTTTGTCCAACTTTTCGGCTGCTTTATCAGATATTTTGGGGCTGATTTGACTCAATTAATAGCAAGGGTATTAAGGTAATAAAGTGGTGTTCACGTGGTGCACTCACTCGGTAACAAACGGTGCACGTCGGTTCTACCCGTTTTTCCTTAACTCGCACGTACTAGGATTTTTACTTATAATTCACTAACTTATTATTCTCACTTCTAATCTCATATTATTTCTCATCTAAAACTCACTCTTAATTACTAAATTTAGTACACAAACCTCCACACTTAATCACATTACCAGAATACGTGAAAACTCTAATTTACCCGAACTATAAAACTAAGGGTAAAACTCTTAATTCTATTCTTTATTCTAACCCTTGAGGATGTAAATAAGTAGTATAGCTATAATAAGGTAATGTATTTCAAATAAAAGGGAATTTTAAGAAAAATGTGATGAATTTTACAATTCCATAGAATTAAATTAGGGTTTTGAGTCAAATATGAGGGATTTAAACACAACCTGTTAGTCACAAGTAAACTAGGGTTTTAAAGTACAAGTAGGGTTTCTAGTCTTTAAAATAAAAAAATGTTTTAAAACAAAAATAAAATAAAGAAACCGTAATATCCTCTTTGAGACTAAACAAAAACATTATC
This sequence comes from Coffea eugenioides, assembly GCF_003713205.1. NCBI lineage: Eukaryota > Viridiplantae > Streptophyta > Magnoliopsida > Gentianales > Rubiaceae > Coffea > Coffea eugenioides. The sequence continues at coordinate 13,819 of NW_020864018.1, forward strand.
CTAAAAGTCGGGGTATCACAGAGGTTACATGGGATCCCAGTGAGTATAGTTTCGGACCGAGATCCTCGTTTTGTATCGAGGTTTTGATGAAAGTTTCAGGAGAACTTGGGGACCAAACGCAACCTTAGTACTACTTATCATCCCCAGACGGATGGACAGTCGGAGCGAACAATTCAAACCCTCGAGGATATGTTACGGACGTGTATTCTGGACTTTGGGGGTAATTGGAGCCAACATATGACCTTAGTAGAGTTCGCCTATAACAACAGTTACCATTCGTCCATTCAAATGGCACCGTATGAAGCTCTCTACGGACGGAAGTGTCGTTCACCCATCTATTGGGATGAAGTAGGGGAAAAGAGGGTTCTAGATCCAACAACCATTCCCTGGATGGAGGATGCACAAGAAAAGGTTAAGTTGATCTGTTAACAACTCCAACTAGCTCAAAGCCGACAAAAGAGCTACGCAGATAACCGAAGGAAAGATTTGGAGTTCGAAGTTGGAGACCGTGTTTTTCTTAAGATCACGCCACTACGAAGCGTCACTGTGGGTAGAGGAAAGAAACTTCAACCACGGTTCGTAGGACCTTACACAATTCTTCAACGAGTTGGGAAAGTAGCGTACCGACTCGAGTTGCCGCCAAGTTTATCTCAAATTCATGACGTTTTCCATTTCTCGATGCTTAAAATGTACTATCCTGATCCAACCCATATTGTGCAACCTGAGGAGATTGAGATAGATGAAGCACTCACCTACGAAGAGAGATCTGTACAATTACTCGATCGAAGGATTAAGGAGCTGAGGAATAAACAAATCCCATTAGTAAAGGTTTTGTGGAGGAATCATGGAATAGAAGAGGCAACTTGGGAGGTGGAGGAGGAGATGCAAAAGAAATACCCTGAACTGTTTAGTAACCTAGGTGAGCAATTTCGATGGCGAAATTCTTTAAGGGGGAGAGAGTGTGAGAACCCAGAAAAAAAAATTTTAGGCATTATTTTATTCCTGTGTACCCGTTTTTTTTATTTTATTTATTATATTACTTTTATCAACATTTTATCAGTAAATATAGTTTTTAAATCATTTTTCTAGTATAAGTTAGTTCATGAGAAATTAGGAGTGTATTTTGGACGTGGGACCCGCTAGTGCATTAAGTGAGAGAAATTCAGCCAATTAGGTTAAATTTTACATAAAGGGATTTAATTACTAGGTGTTAGGAGATAATTGGAGGTTACCTAGATGAATTAACCATGGGGAGACAAGAAAATGACTTCAAGCAACAACAAAGTGCCAAGTGTCCATTTCTTATTTGAGTTGACTTGCCTAACTTTTCTTTAACTTTACTAAAACTCCAATTTTGACCCAAATCATCTTCATTTTCATACCTCCTTGGCCGAACTTCCTCTTGAGAGAAAAGCAAAGAAAGTTTCAACTATATCTTCCATTTCTTACTTGAATCTTGAAAACCAACCGATTAACTCTTGAATTAGTCCACAAAATCGACTTGCTAAGGGAGTTTGAAGGACTTGGTGGAGTTGTTTTGGAAGAAAAACCCCTAAGCTACTACCTTTCTTGAAGAGTTAAGGTATTTTGTTTGGAACTCACTCTTTGTTCCTAATAATGGCCAATTGGTGCCTTATGGTAGCTAACTAGTTGATTTTATGGATTAGAGTGAAGTTAGATAATTTTCTGATTTTTGTGAGAATTTTTCTGTTTTCCTATGATGGATATGGTTGGGCTTGAATTGATGGTTCTAAATGGTGTTAAATAGCTCTCTTGTGCATTAATTGCGATTATTTGCGGAAAATTTCAGATTTAGGGTTTCTAATTGGGGGTTTTCTATGGTTGATTGTTGAGCTTCTAATTGGCTATGATTAAGGGGTATTGTGACCCTAATGAAGTGTATTGAATGGCCTATGATTTGTTTGGGTGGTTGTGGTTGTGTTAGATGCATTTTAATGGTTGTTTTGTAGGATGGAAAAGCTGAAATTTAGGGGAAATGCTGTCCATATGTTTAGGATATTGGATTCTTGTGAGTTGGGTTGAGGTTGGATAGAAATGAAAGGTTTTGGGGTTTGTTTCTACTTTTAGCCCAAGAAGTTATGTGTTTTTCATTTCCAAGCTATATATGGTTTTTGCCTTAATAGTTCATTTCAAAAGGTATTCGACTCGTGTTCGAATCTTAATTGTACTTTCTAGATTATTATAGGGCGTGCCGGTGATCCGAGGCTCACGTCGGGCGAAAACTTGTGAAATTGCTTTGTTTGACTTGGTGAGTGTACAACTCACATGTTTGTTATTCTGTGGCTTTCTTGTACTTGAATTCCGTGATTTGGACTAGTTGTGATTATTGTTTAGGCTAGGTGAGACGAGGGTGTACTTTACCACTCTCGTACTCTCTGGCCTACTTGACTGTTTACTATATCACTTGAAATACTCTTGATTGTACTTGATTTGGTGTCGTTTGGACGTGTATCCAACGACCTTTACTGTTAACTCTAAACCTTTACTGTTAACTCTGAGCTCTACCTCATTGGAAGTCAATTGACTCGAGCCGGTAAGGACTTGGTCGAGGACATTTGACAAGCCATGGGGACTGTATTTGGGAGTCTTTGGGTATGAGACCCTTGATTCCGGTATACTCGAGTATTACCAATTCTGTACTGCTTGGTGTTCGGGCCCGGTAAGGGGAATGTGTGGTGGACGGAATATTGGAGTAAAGAGGAGTCTACGGTTATGATTACACTATATACATTGATGGAGAGTCAATGAGATGAGATCAAGTATGGCAAAAGAGGAAAAGGGCTCTTGAGAGCCGTCAATATCCTTTTATTCTCTATAGTTGTGTGGTGTTGATTTTACTCACTTGATGTGTGAGAACCCGTAACTTTTCCATTTTCTAGGTTTTATTATCTTTCTAGGTTTTCTTATCTTCAATGGTTTGTTTTCTGCACTTTCTGTATCCGAAAAATTTTCTAGATAATTTTATGAGTAAATATAGTTTTTAGATGATTTTTCTAGTATTAAATAGGTTTTGAGAAATTAAGAGCGTATACCGGATGTGGGACCCACTAGTGCGAAAAGTTTGAAAAAATTCGGCCAACTAGGTTAAGTTTTGGATACTGGAATTAAATTACCGGGTGTTATGAGATATTTAGAGGTTGCCAAGTGGATAGGTGTGAGAGAGACAAAAAGTTAGGCAAACAATTAATGAAAGTGACATGTGTCACTTGGAGATTTATTCCTACTTTTGACTTACTATTCATCTTTTTACCATTTTACTAAATAAAACCAAAAATTGACCAAAAACTCTCCAAATTTCAAAGCTTCTTGGCCGAACCTCTTCCTACAAGAAAAGAAACAAAAGCTTCCAAGTTTCTTGCTCCAATCTTGCCCAATCTCACAAACTAACCATTTAATCTTGCAATTTCTCCATAAAACCTCTTCAATTAGTGTTTGTGAGTTGTTGTGTGAAGTTATTTGGAAAGTTAAGGTGACCAATTGCTCTCTCTCTCTCTTGTTTTTAAGGTGAGTTGTGAAGAACCACCCTCCTCCCTTAATTGATGCTTAAAACATGCTTAGTGGTAGTATGAGATGCAATATTATGGATTATTTCTTGATTTGTGGTTGAAGTGATGAAGTTTTATTATTTTTGGGGATTTTTCTGTTTTAATATAAGCATGATTGTGTGGCTATCTATGATGATTGGAAATGGTATATAATAACTCTAGGAGGTGGAAAAAGTGATTAATTGCAACCAATTTCTGGTTTGGAAGAAATTTCAGAAAATTAGGGTTCTAGTGGGAGCATTCTGCCCGAATTTTTAGCTCCTAGTTAGAGGCCGAATTGGCCTTGGATTAAAAAAATAAAGTTGTAGGGAATGACATTTTAGAGGTTCCTACAAAATTTCAGGTCAATCAGAGTAGTGTAGAGTGAGAAAATTCGAAATTACTATTGATGTTCTGGTTTTACCCGAATGTAAGAATTGCGCCTGTAATTGGTTGTTTTGGCTGGAATTGCTTCCGAATTGGTTGTTGAGGCCTTCTAATGAAATTTAGCCCTGTTTCTTAGATTTCAGTTGGTTTTGGAATTTATGGATTTGGACTTGGAGAGCCTGAGTTATGATGTTTCCGCTAGAATGCGTTCTGTGAATCTGTTTTTGTGATTCTGGTATGGTATCTTGCATTTTTGACCTGGTTACACTCGAAACTGGGTTGAGTGACCTTCTGTAATGTTGTATCCCTATCTCTTAGATTCGAAACGGTGGGTCTTGCACCTTCATCCGATAATCGTAGTGCCTTTGGCACCATTACCGCAAAATGAGGACAAAAACTATTTTTTTCAGGGCTAAAGCTAAATCATTTCCGGATTTTTCTGGTTTCCTCTATTGTTTGTGTATGCTTAGGGAACCCTGTTTTGGTAGTATGTAGAATTGGTTTATGACTTGTAATCGAGTCTTATTGTGTTTATTTGAATAGTTTAGGGCTTGACTTTCATATCCGGTCATTTCCTAACTAAATTTTGTACTTGAATGCCATTAAGCCTAGTGAACGGCTTTTGGGAATGAGATTATTTTTGTACGAGATGTTGGGACTGATTTGAGGAAATAATGAAGCCATGATGGCTGGAAATTAGGTAAACACAAGGGATATGCTGTCGAAATTTTACTTGAAGGCTAGTTGGATTTACTTGTGATTTGAGCGAAGGACTTTTGGGTTGTTTGAGCCTAGGTCTTCATTTTACCTTTTCGTTTCCAAAAATTCATGTTTTGCACCCTTGCTTTAATCATTATTTGGCGAGGCATACGACTGGTAGTCGAGCCTCACATGTGCATTCTGTATACTCGATTTTGAAAGTGGAACCTTCAATTGTTTTCTCTTGGATTATCTTAGGGTTTCTTGGTGATTAAAGCTCTCTTTTGGGAGGTATCTGTACTGACCCCGGTGAGTGTTCCACTACCTGCTACCCGTTATGTGAAATATCTGAATATCTGAATACTTGATTTATGACTGTTGGAGCCAAATACTGTTTTGATAAAAGGGAGGCGAGGGTGTACTTTATCACACTCGTTCTCTGGTCTGTTCATATGCCAATTTTGAACGCGTATCTGAATCTGCTATCTGTATCTGTATCTGTATCTGTTATCTGTATCTGGATCTGTATCTGTTCTTGACGTCGTTTGGAAGCTTGTGTCCAACGACCTTTCTGTGACCTCTGAGCTCAACACCTGTGGCCAGTTACTCGAGTCGGGCCGGCAAGGGCCTGGTCGATTAGATAACGAACCACGGTAGTCTGTTTTGGGATCTTTGGGTATTGAGACCCTTGATTCCGGGTATACTCGAGTATTACCATTTCTGATCTGATTGGATTTCGGGCCCGGTGGGGTATGTGAGGTGGAAGGAATCGAAGAAAGTGGAGTCTACGGTATTGGTTACTCCTTTAGCGTTGACGGAGTGTCAACTATTATTTCGATCAAGCTTCGATGATGCTAATGGGAATTTGGCTCCTGAGAGCCACCTGTATCCTTCTGATTTGAATCATTGGTTCCTTTACTTTACATCTGGCATGTGTACCTGATTTGTTAAATGTGAAATGCCATGATTTTACTGCTATATGTCTGGTACCTCATTGAGCGCAAGCTCACCCCTTTCTGTTTCTTTTTGTTTCCTTACAGGAAAATAAATACTTTTGGACTGCAATTGATAAATGGTTGCCGAATTGAGCTAGTTGGACATATTTTTTTGTATAGCTCATGTATTGAAACCCTAAATGTACTTTTGGGACCGTTTCCCTTTTGACTTGGCAAACCAGACATGTATCCACTTTTGAATACTTTTGTATGCCACTTTGGCTTGTAAATGCTAAGTTTCAAGATGTGAATGTTTGTTTGATATTTGGTTGGGTTCTGACGGGTCGGTTACTATTCATGGCCGACTCCGGATTTCATTTTTTTTATTTTGGGTTATTTTGCCATTTTGACTTGTTTACCCGCGTTGGTAAGTTTCGGAATGTATTAGCTCGTTCTATACCGAACCGTTAGTCCTGGCGAGAGCTGGGCAGGCAGTCCGCTAACCCCTTTGGTTCGCCTTAGGGGGAGGTGGGGCTGTCACATGATGAACTTACTTGGATTGAATATTCTTGTGTTTATGTAATCCTGGTATATTTACGTGATAGTACCTCATTGGGCGAAAGCTCACCCCGTTAAATTTTGTTTTCCTTACAGGGGACTATCTTTTGGACTTTTGCTTTTGAAGAATGAGTTGAGCTAGTTTAGAGATTTTGTATAGCTCCTCCATGGTTGGAAACCCTAATTGTGTTTGGATTCAAATATTGCCTTTTGATGTGTAAATATACGAATGTGGTTTTGTAAAAGTGTGTACTCATGTTCATGTGTTATATTTGGTTTGTATAAATCCATTTCAAGGATTATATGAAATTACTTGTCTTCGATTGGGTCTTGGTCGGATTGTGACGTGGTGGTCACTATTCTTTTTTCGTTTCGTTTTCGTTTTCCATTTCATGGATTTGTGGTTTGGTTAAGCGCGTCAATAGACTCCGGAACGACTTGAATTTGTGTATTACCGTCTTAGTAGTCCTGGCGAGAGTTGGGCAGGCAGTCCGCTAACCCCTTTGGTACGCCTTAGGGGAAGGTGGGGCTGTCACACTGTACACTTTTGCATGATCTATTTGGCTACTTGCTTAACTATATACTGGGTCATGATCTATTTGAGTTTGACTTGTTTCTTGATATCTGGGTATGGTATCTTGCCTATTATTTTACTTGCTTGGTTACTTGGAACCCACTGGGCTTCTTGCTCATTCTATGAAATTTGTTTTCATTACAGGAGTAAGGACGTGAGAATGGAAGTGGAGAAGACATAGACCTTGTTTATATTTTGTTAGCTGCTCGCGTGAGCACTTCATAGATGTCTAGCTAGCTTGTTTGGTTTGATTTTTTTGCAAGTTTGACTCCTCAGTTGTATTATAGATTGTGTGGACATTAGAGGTCCATAAGTGTATATATGGAAGGTTGTACTTAATATCACTTTTACTCTGAGGTTATCATTTGTAAATTTCATGAATTGTGACTGAGTCCTGGCGAGTGCTGGGCAGGCGGTCTGCTAAACCCTTGGTACGCCCTAGGGGGAGGTGGGGTTGTCACAGGTGGTATCAGAGCTGCTTCTTGTGGTCTCTGCGCGGGGTGAGCTTGGGGTCAAGTGGTGTTATGGTCTCGATTATGTGAATAGGTGTAAAAGACTAAGTGCCCTTCTTGGGCGTAAGTTATGAATGATGACTGTTATAAGTGTAAATCCTTTATCATGAGATTTGGGAAGGATGGATATGTACGTCAGGTTGGAATCTCTAATATGGGTGATTTACTCTTGGGATCGGCCGTTTCGAGTTGTGAATTATCTTACTGTGGATTCTTGTACTTGAGTACCAAAAAATGGGGAGCACTAGAATAAGGGTCTGTATCTTGATTACACTTGAGGTAAGTCTTGATGGCAAAGGACAAGACGCAGAAGATTCCAACATTTGACCTACTAATTGAACTGATAGAGGGGATTGGATCTAAGAGTGCTATCATGGACTAATCTAGTAATAGTCTGGTTAGGGTTCCTATAGATGGTGGCTAGATTGTAGTGTATATTGAAAAATTAGCACTGAAGACCTGTTTCCCTTCTCCTATGAACGTGAGAATTTGATAAGCATTTATTTGATTTTGAGGCAGTTTAACTGCAACTATAGAAGTGTTTTTACCCCTCTTGTGATATTTGATACCCGTAGTTTGGTTCTCGATGAACTACCCTTGCCTACACTTCTTTGATACCTCTCTATTAATGTCAAAGTATGGACTTGGCTTGATTATTATCATGCCGAGATCGAGAATTTTGGAATTATGTATAGGGATTTGAGAAAAAGAATTTGAGTTCTATACCTATATGCAAAAACTTGAGATAGGGTGTGAAACTTTTGATTACGAAATATGCTTGAGGATTTCGTTATGAACATAAGTGCTAAGGGTACACCTTGTGTTAAGATCCCAGAATAAGAATAAGTGGTATCGTATCTTGAGATATTGCCCTACCTGTGTTCCACTTTCTCATCTACCTCATTTGAGAATAGTTAAGTTTAATCTTTCGTGGTTGGATTGGAAGTGAATGAACTTAAAAGTTATATGGCTCGAGTTTCCAATTGTAATTAGTTACTTATTCTGATCCTTTGATTTGCCTGGCAAGTTATCATTTGAGTTAAGTGAATCGTGTGAGAACCCGTAAATTCCTCTTAATAATTTTCCTAGGGTTTATCCCCTTTAATGGCATGTTTTCTGCATTTTCTGGTTTAGGAAATTTTTCTGGTGAATTTTATGAGTAATTATAGCTTTTAAATGATTTTTCTAGTATCGGATAGATTTTGAGAAATTAAGAACGTATATCGGACATGGGACCCACTAGAGTGTGAGAACCCGTAAATTCCTCTTAATAATTTTCCTAGGGTTTATCCCCTTTAATGGCATGTTTTCTGCATTTTCTGGTTTAGGAAATTTTTCTGGTGAATTTTATGAGTAATTATAGCTTTTAAATGATTTTTCTAGTATCGGATAGATTTTGAGAAATTAAGAACGTATATCGGACATGGGACCCACTAGTGCGAAAAGTTCGAAAAAATTCGGCCAATTAGGTTAAATTCCGGATACTGTGTAAAATTTATCGGGTGTTAAGAGATAAGTAGAGTGTGTGAAATGATTGATGTGAGAGAGAAAAAGAAGTGATAAGATTGCATTAATGGAGTGACAAGTGTCACACAACCATTGGTTGGACTTTATGAGTTACTATTCACTATTTTGACTTTTGACCAAAAATTGGTTAAATATCTCAAAAAATGCACAAAAAATTACCATTTCTTACCTCTTGTTGGCCGAACCTCTTGTGCAAGGAAGGAAGAAGAAACTCTTCAAGTTCTAGCTACTACTTGGTGCAAATCACCCAAAAACATTTGCTTACATCCATTTCTACTCCATAAAAATCTTTCTAGTTGGTGATAGAGGTTGTTTGGTGAAGTTTTCTTGAAGAGCTAGGGTGGTCTACAACTCCTCTTCTCTTATTTCTTAGGTAAGTGATGATTAAACATTCTACTACACTTATTGATGCTTATATGGTGCTTAATGGGACCTAAAGTGATGGATTATGTGACTTGTTTCTTGATTTGAAGTGTTTTGGTGAAGTTTTCAATTTTATGATGAATTTTCTGGTTTCATATGATCTTGATGGTGTGGTTGTTTTTGATGGTTGGTAATAAGGGGGTTTAGCTCTAGTAGGTGCATATGATAGGAAATTGCAATCAATTTTGAATTTGGAAGAATTTCTGGAAAATTAGGGTTCTTGGTTGAACATTCTGTCCGAAATTTTAGGTCATATATAGAGGCCGAATTGGACTTTTCTGAAAACATGAAAGTTGTAGGTATTGATGAGTTTGAAGTGCCTACAAAATTTCAGGGCATTTGGAGTAGTGTAGAGTGAGTTATGCCGTTTTTACTGTTGCTGTTCTGGGTGATCAGAATGTGCGAACTGTGATTGTAATCGTCTGTTTTGACTGGAATTGGTTTGGATTTTGTTGTTGGTGTCTTCTGATGAAATGTATCTTGAGTCTTAGCTACTATTGCCTTGGAATTTCGGCATTTGGACTTGTATAGGACTGAGTTGTGTTCATTACAGTTTTTGTGTGTTTTGCAAAAAACCTGTTTTGGTAATTTGGTTTAGTATTGCACATTTGAACCGTAGGTTGTGCTAGGATTTGGACTTGAGAGGCCTCTACATTGTTGTTTACCCTGTCTGTATTAGCTTCGAGATGGTGGGTGCTTACGCCCTCATCCGATAAGCGTAGCGCATTTGGTGCCATTACCGCATACGGAGGCCAAACCT
>NW_020864018.1:23758-47515 GCF_003713205.1 Coffea eugenioides
GAAATGAAGGGCTTTTGGGTTGTTGACCCTAGGTCTTCATGTTATCTTTTGTTTCCAAGAAAATCATGTTTTTGCACCCTTGCATTAGTATTTTTGGGCAAGGCGTACGACGTGTAGTCGAGCCTCACTTGTGTATTCCGTTTACTCGATTTTGGATATGAAACCTTCAATTGGTTTATTTTGATTATTTTAGGGTTTCTTGGCGATTAAGGCCAATCTGAAGTAAAAACTTTTGAAGTTGAGCCGGTGAGTGTACCACTCCCCTCCATTGCTGTTTAACTTGATTTCTGCTCTGCAATCTGTTTATTTGTTCGAGACGAGGGTGTACTTTATCACACTCGTTCTCTAGTCTGTTCATATGCCAATTTACTATGCAAAATTTGAATCTGTTATCTGTGTCTGCATCTGTTCGGATTTCTATGACCTATGAGCTCAATCCTGTGGCTAAGTTATTCGAGTCGGGCCGGCAAGGGCCTGGACGATTAGATAACGAACCACGGTAGTCTGTTCGGGGATTTTGGGTATTGAGACCCTTGATTCCGGGTATACTCGAGTATTACCATTTTGTTCGTTTGAGGTGAGCGGGCCCGGTTAAGGGGTGTTTGGTGGACGGAATTCGGTGATAAGAGGGGTCTACGGACGCATTGGTTCTATATACGTTGACGGAGAGTCAACCGGTTTGGATCAAGTATTGCACTGGAAATTTGGCTCCTGAGAGCCACCCGTATCCTTCTGATTTGAATCATTGGTTCCTTTGCTTTACATCTGACATGTGTATCTGATTTGTTAAATGTGAAATGCCATGATTTTAATGCTATCTGTTTGGTACCTCATTGAGCGCAAGCTCACCCCTTTCCGTTCCTTTTGTTTTCCTTACAGGAAAATAAACCCTTTTGGTCTGGATTTGACAAATGGCTGCCAAATTGAGCTAGTTGAACATATCTTTTGTATAGCTCATGTATTAAAACCCTAAGTGTACTTTTGGGGCGTTTTCTCTTTTGATTTGGCAAACCGTGTGTATATATTAACTTTTGAAAACTTTTGTATGTCATTTTGATTTGTAAACGCTAAAGTTCAGATGTGAATGTTTGTTGGCTATTTCGGTTGGGTTCTGACGGGTCGGTCACTATTCATGGCCGACTTCGGATTTCTTTTTTTTTAAATTTTGGGTTATTTTACCATTTTGACTCGTTTACGCTCGTTCGTAAGTTCCGGATCGCTATAGATAGTTCTAGTCTGCATCGTGAGTCCTGGCGAGAGCTGGGCAGGCAGTCCGCTCACCCCTTTGGTTCGCCTTAGGGGAAAGTGGGGCTGTTACAATTGGTATCAGAGCCACTTCGCGTGGTCTCTGCGCGGAATGAGCTTGGGCCAAGTGGTGTATGGTCCTGATTTCATGAATATGTCTAAGTGCTCGTTTGAGCGTAAGTTATGAACCAGACATGCCATAAGTGTAAAGATCATTATCATGGGACTCGAGGAAGCTAGGTATGTATGTCGGGTAGGAATCTTTAATAAGGATGGTTTACTCTTGGGACCGGCCGGCTCGAGTTGTGAATTATCTTAGATGGGATTCTTGCGCCCGGATACGAAAGATATGAGGGCCTAGGTTAGAAAGGATTTCGTGAACTAGAAAGGCCATTCCTCGGTGGATCGTTTATGTTTGTACTTGACTTAACTGGTTGTATATTTGATAAGAAAATTTCGAGGGCGAAATTTCTTTTAAGGGGGAGAGAGTGTGAGAACCCGTAAATTCCTCTTAATAATTTTCCTAGGGTTTATCCCCTTTAATGGCATGTTTTCTGCATTTTCTGGTTTAGGAAATTTTTCTGGTGAATTTTATGAGTAATTATAGCTTTTAAATGATTTTTCTAGTATCGGATAGATTTTGAGAAATTAAGAACGTATATCGGACATGGGACCCACTAGAGTGTGAGAACCCGTAAATTCCTCTTAATAATTTTCCTAGGGTTTATCCCCTTTAATGGCATGTTTTCTGCATTTTCTGGTTTAGGAAATTTTTCTGGTGAATTTTATGAGTAATTATAGCTTTTAAATGATTTTTCTAGTATCGGATAGATTTTGAGAAATTAAGAACGTATATCGGACATGGGACCCACTAGTGCGAAAAGTTCGAAAAAATTCGGCCAATTAGGTTAAATTCCGGATACTGTGTAAAATTTATCGGGTGTTAAGAGATAAGTAGAGTGTGTGAAATGATTGATGTGAGAGAGAAAAAGAAGTGATAAGATTGCATTAATGGAGTGACAAGTGTCACACAACCATTGGTTGGACTTTATGAGTTACTATTCACTATTTTGACTTTTGACCAAAAATTGGTTAAATATCTCAAAAAATGCACAAAAAATTACCATTTCTTACCTCTTGTTGGCCGAACCTCTTGTGCAAGGAAGGAAGAAGAAACTCTTCAAGTTCTAGCTACTACTTGGTGCAAATCACCCAAAAACATTTGCTTACATCCATTTCTACTCCATAAAAATCTTTCTAGTTGGTGATAGAGGTTGTTTGGTGAAGTTTTCTTGAAGAGCTAGGGTGGTCTACAACTCCTCTTCTCTTATTTCTTAGGTAAGTGATGATTAAACATTCTACTACACTTATTGATGCTTATATGGTGCTTAATGGGACCTAAAGTGATGGATTATGTGACTTGTTTCTTGATTTGAAGTGTTTTGGTGAAGTTTTCAATTTTATGATGAATTTTCTGGTTTCATATGATCTTGATGGTGTGGTTGTTTTTGATGGTTGGTAATAAGGGGGTTTAGCTCTAGTAGGTGCATATGATAGGAAATTGCAATCAATTTTGAATTTGGAAGAATTTCTGGAAAATTAGGGTTCTTGGTTGAACATTCTGTCCGAAATTTTAGGTCATATATAGAGGCCGAATTGGACTTTGCTGAAAACATGAAAGTTGTAGGTATTGATGAGTTTGAAGTGCCTACAAAATTTCAGGGCATTTGGAGTAGGTTAGAGTGAGTGATGCCGTTTTTACTGTTGCTGGTTTCTGCGGGTGTCAGAATGTGCGAACCTGTAGATTGTTAATCGTCTGTTTTGACCTGGAATTAGCTGTGGATTTGGATGCTGTTCGGTCGTCTCTGATGCATGGGTATCTTGCATGTCTTGAGCCTAGCTTATTGCCTTTGAATTTCGGCATTTGGACTTGTATAGACCGAGTTGTGTTTCATTTACAGTTTTGTGTGTTTGCAAAACCTGTTATGGTAATTCGGTTTAGCTATTTGGCACATTTTTGACCTAGTTGTGCTAGGATTTGGACTGAGAGGCCGCTGTCTACATTGTTGTAAGCCCTGTCTTTTAGTTCGAAGATGGTGGGTCCTTGACGCCCCTCGTCATCCGATCCAAGCCGCTTAGCGCATTGTTGTGTGCCATTCACCGCATACGGAGCCAAACCTGTTTTTGGTTGATTGATCAAATGAGTTAATATTTTTCTGATTTTCCTGGTTTGCTATCGTATGCTTAATATATGTATATGAAACCCTATTGGGGTTTGATTGGCATGGCTTTATTTGCATCTCGTTATCGAGTCTCATTGTACTTGTTTGAATGTTTTAAGGCTTACTCTTATTCCGGTCATTTCCTAGCTAACTTTTGTACTTGTATTGCTTTGAGCCTAGTGAACGGCTTTTGGGAAATGAGATGACTTTTGTGTGAGGTTTTGGGACTGATTTGAGGAAATCATGAAGCCTAAATGGCTGGAAAAGTAAGAAATTTAGGGGAAATGCTGTCCGATTTTCTAGGCCGTTTGGTTCTTTAAGTTGGATTTGCCTTTTGATGGAAATGAAGGGCTTTTGGGTTGTTGACCCTAGGTCTTCATGTTATCTTTTGTTTCCAAGAAAATCATGTTTTTGCACCCTTGCATTAGTATTTTTGGGCAAGGCGTACGACGTGTAGTCGAGCCTCACTTGTGCATTCCGTTTACTCGATTTTGGATATGAAACCTTCAATTGGTTTATTTTGATTATTTTAGGGTTTCTTGGCGATTAAGGCCAATCTGAAGTAAAAACTTTTGAAGTTGAGCCGGTGAGTGTACCACTCCCCTCCATTGCTGTTTAACTTGATTTCTGCTCTGCAATCTGTTTATTTGTTTGAGACGAGGGTGTACTTTATCACACTCGTTCTCTTGTCTATTCATATGCCAATTTACTATGCAAAATTTGAATCTGTTATCTGTGTCTGCATCTGTTCGGATTTCTATGACCTATGAGCTCAGTCCTGTGGCTAAGTTATTCGAGTCGGGCCGGCAAGGGCCTGGACGATTAGATAACGAACCACGGTAGTCTGTTCGGGGATTTTGGGTATTGAGACCCTTGATTCCGGGTATACTCGAGTATTACCATTTTTGTTCGTTTGAGGTGAGCGGGCCCGGTAAAGGGGTGTTTGGTGGACGGAATTCGGTGATAAGAGGGGTCTACGGACGCATTGGTTCTATATACGTTGACGGAGAGTCAACCGGTTTGGATCAAGTATTGCGCTGGAAATTTGGCTCCTGAGAGCCACCCGTATCCTTCTGATTTGAATCATTGGTTCCTTTGCTTTACATCTGACATGTGTATCTGATTTGTTAAATGTGAAATGCCATGATTTTAATGCTATCTGTTTGGTACCTCATTGAGCGCAAGCTCACCCCTTTCCGTTCCTTTTGTTTTCCTTACAGGAAAATAAACCCTTTTGGTCTGGATTTGACAAATGGCTGCCAAATTGAGCTAGTTGAACATATCTTTTGTATAGCTCATGTATTAAAACCCTAAGTGTACTTTTGGGGCGTTTTCTCTTTTGATTTGGCAAACCGTGTGTATATATTAACTTTTGAAAACTTTTGTATGTCATTTTGATTTGTAAACGCTAAAGTTCAGATGTGAATGTTTGTTGGCTATTTCGGTTGGGTTCTGACGGGTCGGTCACTATTCATGGCCGACTTCGGATTTCTTTTTTTTTAAATTTTGGGTTATTTTACCATTTTGACTCGTTTACGCTCGTTCGTAAGTTCCGGATCGCTATAGATAGTTCTAGTCTGCATCGTGAGTCCTGGCGAGAGCTGGGCAGGCAGTCCGCTCACCCCTTTGGTTCGCCTTAGGGGAAAGTGGGGCTGTTACAGAATCGGCGAGATGAAAAATTTGGCTGATATATATAAGGAAATAGAGATTCTTCGAAAGGAAGTAGAGTTCCAAAAGAGATTAACTGAGCACTGGGAAGGATGATGGAAACAAGAATACGTGGAGAAAATTGAGCTGCTGCACGAGAACATAGAATTGAAAAAGAAATACGAAGGGATCTCGGAAAAGGTGTGGAATAAGTTTGAATTAGTGCATTCATCTAGTTGAATAGCATCTCAAGACATTTCTAGTATTAAAGATAAAAAGGGTGAAGGAAGTTCTCGTGATACTAAAGGGAAACGTAAAGAGATTTGTGAAGATGAATTTGCTATGGAGGATAAAGAGAGGAAAAAAAAGAAAGAATGGACACTTCAAGAAGAGACGCGTAGCTGCTAAGTGTGAAGCATGTAACAAAATTCATACGGGATTATGTTATTTGAAAATTGGTGCATGTTTTAGATGTGGCTAACTCGGACATCAAGTGAGGAACTGCCCAAGACAAATGAATTTCAGGATGGTGAAGCAGTTGTAATAGTCAGAGTTAGCAATTAGTGAGGTTTTGCCTGAAATAGTTGTATTTATTGAACTATGTGTTACACAAATTTTATGTAGTAAGTTGTATCTCTGTTGGAAACAGTGAACTTGGAGCCTAATGTTTTGATTAGTGACATAAAATGTCTGTGGTTGGGTAGCGTTGAATCTCTATCCATGAATTAATTATCATAATTTAGTCTTGAATTTAAATGAGAATTCTTCATTTATGGTTCGAAAGGAAGAAATTTTGATTAGAAAGAGGGATTCGGATCTAGTGGTACAATTGTAAAAATGAGAGGTGCCTTATGTTGTGGATGATTGGTCAACGTACAGTGTATAAGTTTAAGAATTAACAAGAGTAGTAACCAAGTTTCAACCCTCATTTTCACCTTTTGATACCCTTATTGATCTTTCTTAGCATGTTAATTTAGCCATTGTGTTATTAAGATTTTCTTTCTAGATAGATTGTGGTAGTGGCATGAGTGAGGAGAAGCTCTTGAGAAGTAGAAGAAAATACTGTAGAATTTGGTTTTGTGAGCAAAGGAGAGAATTTTAAGAACGTAATTTTCTTAAGGGGGAGAGAGTGTGAGGACCCGAAAATTTTCTTATTTTATATTATTTCTTCGAATACATTTTCTATACTTTACTTTATTACCTTAATTTTCTAGATATATTTATGAGTGAGTCAATTTTTTAAATCATTTTCCTTGTATACGTTAGTTCATGTTAAGTTCGTAGCACATTATGGAAGTGAGACCCGCGAATGTGGTAAGTGCGATCAATTTTTGAAGACTAGGTGAATTTTGCATATAGGGACATTAGTTTATAAGGTGCTAAGGGATAATTAGAGGTTAGCTAGATAGATTAGCTTTGGAAGACAAAGAGATGAGAACAAACCTTAAGTAGCCAAGTGTCGCGAAATCTTTGGAGGTTGGACTTTGACCAAGACTTTCTTAACTTTACTAAAACCAAATTTTGACCAAAATTTCCTTCCATTTCTTCCTAGCTTGGCCGAAATTTGGAGAGGAGGAAAAGGAGAGTAAACTTCATTTTAAACCTCACTTTCTTGCTTGAATCTTGAGTTTCAACCATTGATTTTGCAAACTACTCCATAAAAGTTGATCACTAAGGATGCTTAAGGATTTTGGTGGAGTGATTTGGGAGGAGAAAGGTCTTGGCAACCTCTTTGCATAGGGTTCTAAGGTATTTATGGCAAGAAACTTTCCTCTACTTCAAATATTTGCAAACTAGTGGTTTAGGGTTGCAATTTTGGTAGCTTTATGAGAAATTTCATGGTTTAAGGTGATGATATGGAAAAATCCAGCTTTTATGGTGAAATTTCTGCCCTAATATGATGCTTAAGCTTGTCCATATTTTGGTAGCTTTGCCATGTGAAATATCTAGCTTTTATATGTTAGTTTTGCTTGCTTAAAGAAAATTTCAGCTTGTATGTGAAAATTTCAGCTTAGGGTTTCCAAAATTTAGCCTGATTGTGATTGGTTTTTGAGCTATAAATTGACTATATTTGGAGGGTGTTGTGGCCTACATTAAGTGTATTTGATAGCTTATGATTTGTGGTTGCGATTGAGATGAAATTTGATGTTGATTTTGGATGGAAAAATAAAGAAAACAAAGGAAGTGCTGCTGAAAATTTTTCGCAGGAAACCTTGAGTGGTCGGGAAATCTGTTATATCATGGTATAGAAAAGTCAGAATTGAGTTCCGTTTATTGCGTTTGAAACTAGATTCAGAGTACTTTGTACCGTGAAAATTTTAGAATTTTTTCCAATTCCTATGAATATCTGTGATTTTCCAAAGTTGACTGAATTTTGATTCTTGTTCTGTCTTTCTACTGGATAAAGTAGCCAGTTGAGGTTGGAATTTGACTGACTTATGGATAGAATCTTACAAAGATGTCTTCTGGGAAATTGTAACCCTTTGAGTTTATTTTCCGGCGGTATAAAGATTATAAATTTTGGACTTAAGAAGCTTGAGATATGATTTTTCAAATAATATTGCACAAAACTGGAAAAATTCTGTTTTTCTAGAACTGTTTTACTTTCATTTCCAACTTTAAGATTGTAGTTGGTAAACTATTTTGAGGTTAGTTTATAAGTGGAGCTGAGGTTTAAATGAAAGAAAATGAAGTTTTGGCAACCTTAATTTCTTCATATATTTTGGTTTTGTATTGCTAGTCTTTTAATACAGTATATGACCACAAGACTCGAGAGAGTTCAAGAGGACCAACTAGGGTTAAAGTGAAGGATTGCAATTGATTGGTGAGTGTTCTTAATTTCAATTAATACAGTATACTTAAGGATTGCAATTAATACAGTATACTTAATTTCTAAATGCATGAAAATATTTACATGGAATGTCTCCTTGCTTGAATGACATGCTTGTTTGGTTAAAGTAATTTCTCTTGAATTGATGACCTTTGGGATGAGAATGTACTCTATCATACTCGATCCTTTGTAGTTAACTTCTTGATATTGATACGAAATGAATTACTTTGCTTGCACTTGACTTGTTGGTCACTCGGGTGGTTATCCCACCGATTTTCTTGTGTGCTTGAGGTGCGTGTTATGTGAGACCCCGGTCAGTTCTTAAGTTTGATATTAGGTTATATTCATTATTTGTGCTGTAAAAACCCTAAGTTGGGGTTAGGATTGAAACCCTAGTTTTTGTATTAATCATAAGTTCGAGTGGTGGTTAAAGTTAGTTATGCTAGTGTGTGTTTTAGTGTGGGTAAGTATAGGATTTGATCCATTTTATATAGGTTAAATAAGTTTAAGAAGGTTAGAAACCCTAAATGAGTAAAATCTCTAGTGTTATGATTTATTAGAAGTTTTAAGTTGGGTTTAAACCCTAATTTTGCCCTTGACAAAAAGGTTATTGTTTAATTGCTTTTATGTGGGATAAAGTATGTTTAAATATAGGTGATTAATATAGGAGGGTGATTAGTGAAGTAATTAAGTGTGGTCAAGTGTTTTGGATTAGATTAAGTTAGTAACCTATGGAGTTAATTGAAAGGTTATAAATGTTTGAGGGGAAAAGGAGTAAGAAATAGAAAATAAATGTTTAAGGGCTCGAGTTGATTTATTGTAAAGTTGGAGTGCAAGGGGTTAAAAGGGCAATTGAGGAACTTTTATGTGATTGGTTAGGATGGAAAATATCCTCCATGGCTTTGACTTATATGTATCATCTTCTTATGCAAGATAATCATTAGAAACAAAACAAAATAAACTAAAGAGAAAGAGAGAGTGAGAGGTGTGACGACCCCACCTCCCCCTAGGGCGTACCCCAGGGTTCGGCGGGCCGCCTGCCCAGCTCTCGCCAGGACTCAGTCGTTCACTACAATCCTCAATTGAATTACAAGAATAAACCTCAAATATTACAATATAAATCTCCAATATACATCAAAGGTTCCCAAACTTTACATATCAAAAGCGAAGCGTCCACGCTTCCACTGCGCCACTCTGATCCTTGATACCAACTATTATACAGGAGGAAGTCCAAAGCTAGACTATTACACATCCAATCAATTCTAAACATTCAATACAATCCCAATATGAAAGATTACACAAAAGGAAATCCAAATTCAATCCATACATGAGATAATCCATGAAAAACACTACAAGCCACTCCTTCGCCTTGAGCCCTGTGGAGGGGAATAAAACATTTTGGGGTGAGCTAGAAGCTCAGCGAGTAACCAAGAAATTCAGTTATCAAATCAGTTTCACAATCGTTCATTTCAATAATGTCATGCTTCAACAATCAATGCACTTTCACTTCTCTCATGAGCCAGTGAAATCATGCTACTTAGACGTCCAACGCTCCAAACAATCATTTAATATTGAACATTAACATTGAACATTGAACATTGAGCCCATTGGTGCTCTACAGGAACATTAAACGGTGGAGGAAACGTCGGAGTCTAGCACACGAATTCCAAGTACTCATTTGAGCCAAAACATGTCAAGAACTTATATGCCGGCACACAGGATATGCAATCAAAGAAACGATGCAAGAAACATTTTAAAGTAACGTTGCAAGTAGTTTAAGGTCACTCACCTCCACGGCTCACAATCCTCGTCCAATATAGCCAATTCCATCATTCAAGTCCAAGCCTTTCACATGAAACTTAAGGTAACAAACGCTATTAAAAATCGGACAGCATTTTCCCATAAATTCATCCTTTCCATCCTACAATCAAACCCAATCACATAGCAATTAACCACAATTGCTCAAAACCAGAAAACAGTTTTGACGTCCTTTTGCGGTAATGGCACCAAAGGTACTACGAGTATCGTATGGAGGTCCAAGACCCACCGTTTCGAAGCTAAGAACCAGGGCTAAAATAATGTAGAAGGTCACTCAGTCCAAATCCTAGCACAACTAGGTCAAATATGCAGAATACCAAACCAGAATCGTAATTGCAGGTTCCCAAATCACACAATGCTGTAATTCGTCCAACTCAGTCTACACAGGTCCAAATGCATTGATTCCAAAGGAATATGATATCTATGGCATCAATCTACATTTCATCAGAAGACACCAACAATAAAATCCAAACCAATTCCAGTCAAAACAGACGATTACAATCGCAGTTCGCACATTCTGATCACCCAGAACAGCAACAGTAAAAATGACATAACTCACTCTACACTACTCCAAATGCCCTGAAATTTTGTAGGAACTTCAAACTCATCAATACCTACAACTTTAATGTTTTAAGCAAAGGCCAATTAGCCGTCTAACCATATGATCCAAAACCGGACAGAAAAGGGGTTGAAGAACCCTAACTTTTCACAATTCAATCCAAACCCAAAATTGGTTGCAATTTCCTATCATTTACATTCACTAGAGTCATAGCCCCTTATTACCAACCATCATAAACATCCACAAGACCATGATCACATTAAACCAGAAAATTCCTCAAAAAAATAAAAACATCACCAATTCATTCCAAACCAAGAAATAAACCACAATTTCCAACACTATAGCCACCATTAGGCATAAATGAAACATCATTAGGTGTAAGAGGAAGTGTAAACATCACTTACCTAGTAAACAAGAGAGAGGGAGTTGTAGGACACCTTAGCTCTCCAAGAAAACTTCACTAATCAACTTACTAGCACCTAATGGAAGGATAATATGGAGTAGAAACTAATTTAGGTAAGTGGTTTGGATGATTTGTGCTAGTTGGGAGCTTGAAAATTGAAGAAATCCTCTTCCTTCTTGAGCTTAAGAGAGCCGGCCATGGAGGAGTAAAAATGAGTGAATTTTGAGCAATTTTTAAGATATTTAACCTTTTGGTCAAAAAAGTCAAAAATTGGAATAGTAACTCTTAAATCCTATCCAATGATACCATGACACTTGGCACCTCATTAATGCATTCCTATCATTTCTTTTCTCTCTCACATCAATCATTTCACACACTCTACTTATCTCTTAACACCCGATAAATTTTACACAGTATCCGAAACTTAACCTTATTGGCCGAATTTTTCCGAATTTTTCGCACTAGTGGGTCCCACATCCAAAATACGCTTTTCATTTCTCAAAAACTAACCGATACTAGAAAAATCATTTTAAAACTATTTTTGCTCATAAACTTTATCTGGGATTTTTTTCTAATCAAGAAAATGTAGAAAAGGCGGGTTTTGTTTTAAACAAAATAAACCCTAGAAAATTAGAAAATTTCCGGGTTCTCAAACTCATTTTTTTTCGGGGCGTCACAAGAGGCCGAGAGAGAGAGAGCAAGAGAGAAAGGGAAAGTTCTTCCAAGTTCAATTTCTTCTAGCTTCCATCTTGGTCTTGGAGTTGAAGACAACATCTTTGCTACTTGATTGTTGTGGGTTAATCATCAACAAGGTTGGATTGAAGGTAAATCATTTGATTTGAAAGATAACTCTTGTGATTAAGTCTTGAAACCATGTGAAGTGATGGTTTTGTTGTAATTATGAATTTGTATGGTTTATGTGGTGATTATTGTGTAGTTTAATGGTTTATTGTAGTGGTTTCTTGCTGCCAAATTTCGGTTAAGGCTATGAAAGGTTAGGGTTTTTGCTCCTTGGTTCATTAAGTTGATTTGGTTTGGTTGGATTTTGGCTTGTTAATGGCATCTTTGATGCCTTGATTTCATTTGTATGGTTGGTAAGTAGCAAATTCCAGATTGGTCATGAAACCCTAAGTCAAAGGAAAGTTAGTTTGGTTGGGTTAAGGCTTAAGTGCTTAGGGTTTAATTGATTAGGTGGAGAAACCAGAAAAATTAGTAGGATTAGCACCTAGATTATGGTTAGTATTGGAAAAGGAATTTCGGTTTTCTTGTAGAGTAAATAGGAGGTGTTTATGTGTGTTTATTTGGTATGAATTTGGCCTGAAGGTTTGTATGAAAACCACAGAAACGGACTGTACGGTTACGGCGCGCGAAACCAGCAAAACTGGAAACAGGGCAGTCCACAAATCTGAACTTGGATTCTGTTTTTCTTTATGTTGCGTGCTGATTCAGAAGTTTCTCAAAACATAAAAGTTGTAGCTTCTTAAGTTCTTAAGGTGGCTGAAAAATTTCAGGTCAAACGGATCCGTTTAGCCCAAGTTATAACCAAAACACTCACTCCTGTTTTGAACACTGGATTGTGTTACGTTTTTGAATTTTGCTTCTGACCATGCTTTGTCCGTCTTGATAACGTGCGAACTGGGTGTTGATCCCTTCATAATAAATGTAGATCTTGGTCTTAGCTTCGAAAAACTATAAAGTACATCTAAATCCGAGTTCCGTAGCTTCAGTTATGACCAAAACAAGATCGGTTGTCAGAACTGCCTTCGAATTTGGACAGTTCTGACAGGAACTTTGAACCTCTTTTTCCCTATGCTCCATACTGATTCAGCTTTTGGTCAAAACACAAAAGTTATAGACTTATAAATAATCTTTCTAACGCCTCTAAAATTTCTTGATTCTGATTTCTGAGTCGTGAGTTATGGTCTTTCAAACAGGGCCTGTTTGGTAACCAGAAATGAAATGGCTGGAACAGTTTTGCACATTTTTGTCCTAGTTCCATTGAGATCTGGCTTGAGGTGCCATTATGAAAGTTGTAGCCCTTCTTCTTAGCTTCTCAACGGTACCTCATGCACTTCGATCTGATAATCGTAGCCTGGAATTCGATCAAAACGGTTCTAGGTGCCAAATCTGTCGTTTCCGTTTACGTTTTCGTTTGCCGTTTCCGCACTTGCACGTGCCAATTTTGCCGTTTTGTTTGTTTTAGGCATGTTAGTAGCCGTTTGTGATATAACGTGATGCAATCTTCTATTTCAGACGGTGGTGAGTTAGGCGGAGCCGGTGGGGCCTACTACTAGCTATCCTTTGTGATGCTATTTTCGTACTTTTGCTATCTTGGGTCTTTGAGTAAGTATTCGGGTCGTTTTGTATATAACTTGCTTATGTGTTTTGAGGTGAATGAAAGGGTACCTAGGCGAGGGTGTACTTTATCGCAATCGACTTAAGCCCTAATTTACATGCATATTTATACGTGACATGTCTAAATGAATTATTTTGGGTTTGAACCCCTTGAGCTTGTAGCTCGGGGTGACGTTTGTGAGTCGGGGTCGATCTTCCGACCTAGATGGACTATTCGAGCCAGCCGGGGCTTGGTCGAAGCCAGTCCAACTTAGTCTGAGGTCACCAAGTTTGTGAATCCGGTTCACCGAGAATGTGAACCAAGTTTGTGAACCGAGCTTGTGAACCAAGCTCAATTTCGTTCGCTCGAGCAAGCTTGTGAGGTGACTGGCCAGTGAGGGTGATAAGGTGTTAGGTGGGAGTACAAGTGGAGTTCTACGGACCTTATTTGTGGTCGACAGAGTATCGGCAGGAGGTCACGCATGGCAAACAACTTGGCTTTGGAGCCAACCTGTATCCTTCATTTGTATTGTTACTTTTGCACTTGACTTGACATTTTGTAAAATAGTTGTTTATCTAAATGTGCAATTTATGATTTTACCCCTGTTTACTTACTAAGCACATAGCTTACCCCGTTTCCTTTGTTTTCCTTAGCAGGGGATGACACGGGGAACTCCTTGGCACATTCACTAGTATAGTTAGGTTTGCTTGTAATAGTTGGACAATTAAGATGGTTGTTTTTGTTTTGGTGGTTTGTATAAGGACCCTCCTTAGGGTCTACTTTCTGCTGGTTGTTATCATAATGTAATATAGTGGTTTGACTAGCTGCTTTTGGGGATGTAAATAGAACTTTTTTGGAGTTGGCTATATTGTGAATAGTACGCTTTTGGTTTATCTAGTTTTTATTGTTTTGAAATTTCGAGTCCTGGCGCGAGCTAGGCAGGCGTCCCGCCGATACCCTAGGGTTCGCCCTTGGGAGAAGCGGGGGCGTCACATGTCGTATCTGAGCCCCTAGGTTAGAGGACTTGGGCAATTGTGGGACATACGTGATAGGCATTAGGAATACGTGATTCACTTTAAGATGAATGATATATTTTAAGCTGAAATGCCGGTGAACTGACAACTTAATGTTTTGTAGGTATGGATCCGGGCAGTTCTAGTGGTGCTGGACCTAGTGGCGTGGGACCGGGACCGAGACCTCCGAGTGTGAGGGACCCGGAGAACCGGGTGATGCGTAGACGGGTGATCCGGTATCGGAAGAGTCCTGGGGATTGTGACGCCCCGAAAAGAATGAGTGTGAGAACCCGGAAATTTTCTAATTTTCTAGTGTTTATTTTATTTAATCGCCCGCCTTTTCTACATTTTCTTTATTAGAAAAATTCCCCAGATAAAGTTTATGAGCAAAGATAGTTTGAAAATGATTTTTCTAGTATCGGTTAGTTTTTGAGAAATTAAAAGCGTATTTTGAACGTGGGACCCGCAAGTGCGGTAAATGCATTATATTTTTGACAACTTGTTGAAATTTTGTATTAAGTGATATTATTTTACAAAGTGTTAAGATATTTGTATTGGAGAGACAAAAAGATAAGTTTTAAACCAAAAGGTGACATGTGTCACCTTCTTATTCAAAGTTGGACTTTGACTAATTTGCATCACCTTTACTAAACCTCAAAAATTGACCAATTTCTCTCCATTTTAAGCTTGTCTTGGCCGAACCTCTTGGAGCAAAAATACAAGAAGAAAGCCTTTAACTCCAACTCCATTTCTTGCTCAATCTTGTGAATCAACCGTTAAACTTTCAAATTCCTCCACAAAAGTCACTTGTTTAGGAAGATTGAAGGTAGTGGTGGAGTGATTAGAAAAGGCAAAGGACTAAGCCATCAACTTTCTTGATATTTCAAGGTTCATGTCTAGCAATCCTTTCTTTGTTCTTGATTATGCTAAATTAGTGACTTGTGATGGCTAAAGAGATGGTTTGATGGATTATATCTTGAGTTGTGGTTGACTTGATGAAGTTTTATTATTTTTGGGGATTTTTCTGTTTTAATATAAGCATGGTTGTGTGGCTATCTATGATGATTGGAAATGGTCGCCAAATAATTACTAATGCAAGAGTACAAAACATGATTTTTGGGAATAAAAAGGTAACATGAAGACTTAGGTTCAACAACCCAAAAGTCCTTCATTTCTATCACAAGCCAATTCAAACTTAAAGGAACCAATTGGCCTAGAAAAAAATTGGACAATTGCAATCAATTTCTGTTTTGGAAGAAATTTCAGAAAATTAGGTTTTGTGAAGGAACATTCTGCCCGAATTTTTAGCTCCTAGTTAGAGGCCGAATTGGCATTGGATTAAAACATGAAAGTTGTAGGGAATGACATTTTAGAGGTGCCTACAAAATTTCAGGTCAATCGGAGTAGCGTAGAATGAGAAAAGTCGAAATTACCCTTGCTGTCCTGGTTTTACCCGAATGTAAGAATTGCGCCTGTAATTGGTTGTTTTGGCTGGAATTGCTTCCGAATTGGTTGTTTAGGTCTTCTGATGAAATTTATCCCTGTTTCTTAGCTTTCAGCTGGTTTTGGAATTTCTGGATTTGGACTTGGATAGCCTGATTTATGATGTTTCCGCTAGAATACGTTCTGTGACTCTTGTTTTTGTGATTCTGGTATGGTATCTTGCATTTTTGACCTGGTTACACTCGAAACTGGGTTGAGTGACCTTCTGCAATATTGTAGCCCTATCTTTTAGCTTCGAAACGGTGTATCTTGTACCTTCATCCGACCATCGTATTACCTTTGGTGCCATTACCGCAAAATGACGTCAAAACTGTTTTTCTGGTTTTGAGCTTAACTTTCATTTCCGGACTTTTCCCTAGCTTGACTTGTACTAGTACTACTGGGAGCTTGCTGAATGGCTATTGGATGAACTTGTTGTTGTGTGTGTACCTTTGGGTTGTGTGACGACCCCACCTCCCCCTAAGGCGAACCAGAGGGTTCGGCGGGCCGCCTGCCCAGCTCTCGCCGGGACTCAGTCGTTCACTACAATCCTCAATTGAATTTCAAGATATATATATATAATATAATCAAGGTTCCCAACTTTACATATCACTGCGAAAGCGTCCACGGCGCTTCCACTGCGACGCCAACTCTGATCGCTTGATCACAATTATTATACAGGAGGAAGTCCAAAGCTAGACTATTACACATCCAATCAATTCTAAACGTTCAATACAATCCCAATATGAACCCAATATGAACGATTACACAAAAGTAAATCCAAGTTCAATCCATCAATCCATCAATCCATACATGAGATAATCCATGATAAACACTACAAGCCCTTCCTTCGCCTTGAGCCCTGTGGAGGGGAATAAAACATTTTGGGGTGAGCTAGAAGCTCAGCGAGTAACCAAGAAATTCATTTATCAAATCAGTTTCACAATCGTTCATTTCAATAATGTCATGCTTCAACAATCAATGCACTTTCACTTCTCTCATGAGCCAGTGAAATCATGGTACTTAGACGTCCAACGCTCCAAACAATCATTTAACATTGAACATTAACATTGAACATTGAACATTGAGCCCATTGGTGCTCTACAGGGACATTTTAAAACGGTTGGAGGAGACGTCGGAGTCTAGCACACGAATTCCAAGTAGCTCATTTTGAGCCAAAACATGTCAAGAACTTATATCCGGCCACACAGGATATGCAATCAAAGACAACGATGCAAGAACATTTTAAAGTATACGTTGCAAGTAGTTTTAAGGTCAACGTCAACCTCCACCGGCTCACAATCCTCAAGTCCCAATATAGCCAATTTCCATCATTCAAGTCCAACCCTTTCACTGAAACATTAAGGTAACCAACGCTATTAAAAAATCGGACAGCATTTCCCCATAAATTCATCATTTCCATCCTACAATCAAACCCAATCACATAGCAATTAACTACAATTGCTCAAAACCAGAAAACAGTTTTGACGTCCTTTTGCGGTAATGGCACCAAAGGTACTACGAGTATCGGATGGAGGTCCAAGACCCACCGTTTCGAAGCTAAGAACCAGGGCTACAACAATGTAGAAGGTCACTCAGTCCAAATCCTAGCACAACTAGGTCAAAAATGCAGAATACCAAACCAGAATCATAATTGCAGGTTCCCAAATCACACAATGCTGTAATTCGTCCAACGCAGTCTACACAGGTCCAAATGCATTGATTCCAAAGGCATATGATAGATAAGGCATCAAGTTACATTTCATCAGAAGACACCAACATCCAAATCCAAAGCAATTCCAGTCATAACAGACGATTACAATCGCAGTTCACACATTCTGATCACCCAGAACAGCAACAGTAAAAACGACATAACTCACTCTACACTACTCCAAATGCCCTGAAATTTTGCAGGCACCTCTAAAATGTCATTATATACACCTTTCATGTTTTGAGATAAGGCCAATTCGGCCTCTATCTAGGACCTAAAAATTCGGACAGAATGTTCATCACAAAACCCTCACTTTTCAATTTTTGGTCCAAAACAGAAATTGGTTGCAATTAATCACTTTTCCCACCTCATAGAGTCCTTAAACATCATTTCCAATCATCAAACATAGCCACATAATCATGCTTATAGTAAAACAGAAAAATTCCCAAAAATAATAAAACTTCACCAATTCAACCAAAACTCAAGATTTAATCCATAAATTTGCATCTTATACTACCACTAAGCTTGATTTAAGCATCAATTAAAGGAGGAGGGTGGTTCTTCACAACTTACCTTTAAAACAAGA
Organism: Coffea eugenioides; assembly: GCF_003713205.1. Classification (NCBI taxonomy): domain Eukaryota; kingdom Viridiplantae; phylum Streptophyta; class Magnoliopsida; order Gentianales; family Rubiaceae; genus Coffea; species Coffea eugenioides. Next base: position 41,610 of record NW_020864018.1, read on the forward strand.
GAGAGAGAGCTATTGACCACCTTAACTTTCCAAAAAAACTTCAACACAAGAACTCACAATCACTACACTTGAGAGGGTTTATGGAAGGAATTCAAGATTAAATGGTTAGTTTGTGAGATTGGACATGATTGGAGCAAGAAACTTGGAAGCTTTTCTTTCTTTTCTTGTAAGAGGAGGTTCGGCCAAGCTTGAAGGAAAAATGGAAGATATTTGATCAATTTTTTTGTTTTATTTAGTAATTGGTAAAAGGTTGAATAGTAAGTCAAAACAAGATTTAATCATATGGTGACACATGTCCCTCTCATTAATTGCTTGCCTAACTTTTTGTCTCTCTTACACAAATATCTTAACACATTGTAAAATAATATCACTTAATACAAAATCCAACAAGTTGTCAAAAATATAATGCATTTACCGCACTTGCGGGTCCCACGTCCAAAATACGCTTTTAATTTCTCAAAAACTAACCGATACTAGAAAAATCATTTGAAAACTATATTTGCTCATAAACTTTCTCTGGGGAATTTTTCTAATAAAGAAAATGTAGAAAAAGCGGGCGTTTAAAAAAATAAACCCTAGAAATTAGAAAATTTTCGGGTCTTCAAACTCATTTTTTTTTCGGGGCGTCAACAGGTTGGAAAATGAGGAAATAATGAAGCCTTGATGGCTGGAAAAGTAAAGAAAGATAAGAGGAAGTGCTGTCCGAATTTTGAAAGGAGTTGTTTGCATTGAGTTTGTGATCTAAGACTTGGATTTGAGCAAGGCAATGATACATGATGGATGGTTTCTGAGCCGTGGAGGTGAGTGACCCTAAACAATTTCCAAAGTACTTGTGAAATGTTTCTTGCGTTATGTACTCGATTGCATATCATGTGTGCTTGCATGTGAGTTCATGACATGATTTGGCTTCAATGAGTTCTGGAAAAGTCTTGTGCTGGACACCAACGTCTCCACTCTGTTTATGGTTCATGTTCATGTTTATCTGGAGCTCAAAAAGGGGCTCCCTCTCTGTTAATGTTAAATGATCTATTTGAGCATTAGGTGTTCAAGTGCTATGATTTCACTGGCTCACGAGAGCAAAAGACGTACATTTGATCTCTGATTCATGACATCATCGAAACATGCAACATTGTGCAATATATTTGTTAATGATTTTACTGGTTACTCGCTGAGCTTCTAGCTCACCCCAAAAATATTTTATTCCCCTCCACAGGGCTCAAGGCGAAGGAAGGTCTTGTTGTACTTGTGCACGTGACTGGATGGCCTATATCTTGTACAATTTGGATTTGGAAATCATTTTATGTATAGTTGAGAATTATTTTCGCTTCGCTTTTGACATGTAATTATTGGAGAATTTGATGTAATATTTGAGTTTTATCTTGTAATTCATTTGAGGATTGTAGTGAACGACTGAGTCCAGGCGAGAGTTTGGGCAGGCGGCCCGTCGAACCCTCTGGTTCGCCTTAGGGGGAGGTGGGGCTGTCACAGGGAGCCCTACACATCTGGTTCGCCTTTGGTCAGGTGTTGCGCCGACTGTCGCGCCCCACTTTTTGAGTATGTGAAAGTAGTGTGTGGAATATGTATGTGAATGTGTGTAAAAATGAAAATAAAAGGCCGTGGGACTTGAAAATGCGACGATTTGGCCAAACAGAGTTCAAAAAGGATTTTTTGCATGGAAAATGGAGTCGCCACTTGATATAGAGTTAGGGTGTACCAAGTCACCCAAAAAGTGATTTTTTGGAAAGAAAAGTAAACAAACCCTTTTTAAAGAACTTTTAGGTCTACGTAACCAAAGAAAGGGATCGGGGGTCACATTTGATAAGGGAGAAGGCAAAGGCAAAGCCTAAGGCACTTCCTTACCCTAGCCAAAGCTAGTTGCGTGACTTAGCCCTTCTTTCCTAATTCTTCTACCCAAAATATGCGTTGCATGTTGGATATGACAAATGGATGAAAAAGAAATGCAATCCTAAATCTAAAATGTCTCTTACGAGGCTTTTTGGTCCCAACCACATGAGTTGTGGTGGCCAATAAGGAAAGTCCTCATAGAGGTCGCGAATGATGCAAATGAAGACTCAAATATGAGTGCAAGTGTGAAAATGTAAGAAAACGTGCATGTGTGCGAATGTAAGACAAGTGCATGTGTGCAAATTGGGAAAATAAAGGTGTTTGTGTGCAAATGGATAAAAATATGATAGTAGATACATATAAGTGCAATTGGGTGCAATTTGTGAGGTAGAAAAACAAGTGACAAGAAGAAAAATATGTGAACATGGCATTTGTATTGAGAAGGATATAAGTAGTGAGAAAATGTGGATAAGAGGGTGAGGGAGTGACATGATGAGAATGAAAGTGTATGAACCTATAGGAATGCATCAAGTCGGGTACGGGAATGACTCCTAATTTCATGACTTTAATTTTTCCTTTGATTAGAAGGAAGAACTAGCGTGCTAAGGCTATTTTGTAGCCACACTCGCTCGTTTCCCTTATCGAAAGGGGACTCTCAGGCAAATGTACCCTATAACTAGCATGGAGATGCAAAAGCCTAAAATGAAGGGGAAAGGATTGGAGGAGCATGCCAAATGCTAGAAAACTAAGAAAAATGCATGAAATGTAGTGAAACATGCAAGTATGAACTAGCGAGGGAAATCCCTAAGGGTCTAGCGTTGAACTAGCCCATATCTATGAATTCCTACTAGCGTTGGACTAGTGGAGAACGGGACAATGAGCCACAACTAGCGTTGGACTAGTGTGGTGACGTGCATTCATCCATCACATTCATCTATGACTATAGAAAGCAAGTAGACATGCCAATCACCTATAAACACGTAGCACATAACACTTAGCATGCTCGACTAAATGCAAGAGCCTAATAAAGCAAATTAACACGTAGCAACGAAAGCAAGCAATCAAGCTAATGAACCTATTACATTTGCTAACTAAAACAAATGGGGAAGAGGGAAAGGGAATAAAAATGAACTCCAAGCCCTATCTATTACAAGCCAAGAGGTGTACACATACCCCATAAATAAATAAAAGAATGACTTAATAAAAGCAAAAGTAAATGAAATAAATTAAATGAATTAAGGAAAAGCAAGGCAAGCAAAGTAGACATGCAATTCTCACTTAGCACGTTGGATCACATAGGGGAGAGACAAAAAAGATAAAAGAAGTCATACCTCCCTTTGAATTGGAGCCCTAAAATGGAGTGAAATCACTTATTTATCCTCCAAAATAAAAGAAATGGTCAATGTACCAATTTATTTGGACAAATAATCATGGAATTGAAAACAAACATGTAATTGAATCAATTAATTCATGTGAACAACCTACATTTAGAAAGTCAAAAGAAGAAAGGACTTGATTGCAAAAATTAACAAAAACTTTGGGGTCAAAATTAAAGAAAAATAAAATTCAGGGACCCATTTGCAATTAAATTAGGGACCCAATTGAAAGCATTGAAAGTTAGTAGGGCCATAGTGGAACTAAAGAAAAGCTCAAGGGCTGATTTGCAAATTTGGTTACCAGATTCCTGGCAGGCCAGGCCATTGGGCCATTTTATTCATTTCTTGGGCCAAAAATCCAAGCAAAACAGACGATTTAGCCCAATTTTCACCAAACAAACCAGCCCAATCAAAAGAGTGGGCTTTTATCTCCTAAGCCCAAGTCAGAATTCAATCAAAACAAATCAATGACCCATTCCCGAAAAGCCTGCTTTCTTCTTCATTTATTCTACAACTTCATTCTTCTAGTGGCATGCCAAACGTAAGCAATGAAGGCCAAACAAACAGCATTCTTTCACTCAAAACAATCATCTATGCATTCTATCATTAAGACCCAATACTATACTCTGCATTCCCAATGATTTTAGCAACCCAGATTACGCACAAAGGGAATCAAAAGAAACAACTTCAACCCATTAACCAAACCAGATTTCATTACCTCAAAATACATCCCGACAGATTTAAAAACAAAGAAGATGTAGCAAAGAGACATAATGAAGGAGCTTGTATCGACCTTGTCTCAACAGCAAACTTTGCACAGGGCCATGTTAATATGGTTATAACAACTCTTGGCAATTTGAAGGTTTGCACAATAACGAAGCACGGTAATGAAAGAAAGAAAAAAAAACAATGACAACATGCATGCCCCCTTGACGAATCCAAAATGCAACCTTCTAGTCTTAAGAATATCAACGGAGTTACCCCAATTTTGACAAAAGAACAAGCTCTCAGAACACAAACCTACCAGATTTCTCAAATGCAAACAGACGAGGTAGCTACTTATCTGGTTTCTTCACTCGGAAAAATGTAAAACAAATCATCTTTCGATAAGGACTTTCAACTCAAGCATTTCGTCAAACAGATTGGGGGCATTAAAAAGTTCAACAAATCTTTGCCCAATTTGTATTACAACCGGCCCCAAAATCATCAGAAAAAGCAAGGAATTCAGCCCAATTGACACAGAAAAGCATATATGATCCAAAAGTATGAACAATTAATAGGAAAATTGTAGTAAATAAAGGCCCGACAGACTGCTTCGTGAGCTTGATCAGAACTGAAATTTTTAAAGAAAGGGACTTACAGTGCTCTTGCGTTGAACGACGGCAATGGTGGATTCTAGTGGGATGGTGGCGGTTTCCTGATGGGCTGTGCATGTCTCTCTTCCGCTGCCGCAGCAGCTGCAATTCTAGGGGAGGCAGACCATAAAATGAAGAAACGGCTTCGGCTTCTTCAGGTCGTTCGGTCCAGAGGGCAGAGTTGGTGGCGGCGTTGTTGACTTGAGCATCGAAGGGTTTGGGTTAGGGTGATTGGCGGCTGTCGGCATGGTTCCGGTGGACTGATGATGAAGGTGGTGGTGTTGCTAGATTGAAGGCTCCAGAGGCAGAGCTTGCCATCCCAGGAGCCGGAGAAAGCGTACTGACCATCAGGGGGGAGAACCACGTCTTGGACGAAATGAGAGTGGCTCATCCGGCGGCGGTCTCACTGCTTTTCCTTTTTGTCTCAGCCCAAAACCCTCTGCGTGTTTTTTTCTATCCGTTCTTGGATTTTCCTTTTTCCCTTAGCCCCCCTTCCTTTTCTTTTCTGCCATTTTTCTTTTGCTCTGTTCTCAGCCTCCAGACAAAGCTTGCTCCTCTCTTCTCAACCTAGTAGCTTTCTTTTCTGTTTTCGCCTTCTCTCGGTTTTCTTTTGCTCGAAAATCCCAGCCCGTTCCTTTCCAGATTCTCTCCCGTTGCTCTCAGCCTCGATTTTTCCCTCTTGACCGATAGTTTTTCCTTCATTTTCTTGTCTGCCGCTCCTATTTTCTCTGTTTTCTTCCGTTGCCCACTTTCTTTTTTCTATCTATAGCCTCCCTCAATTTCCTTTTGCTCTCTGTTCTTTTTTGCTTAGCCTTTTCGTCGCTTCCTTCCCCCAAAACCTAGCCGCCAAGTATTTTTTTTGTTTTCATTGCCTCAATCCTACAAGTGTCACCATCTCCCCCCACCTAAGTGATGTGTTGTCGAAATATAAAAAGGACACTTGTCCTAGTGCATGTCCTCCATTTGTCTAGCATGCCAACTTCCACTACCTTTCACACATTATTTGGTATTTTTCAATTTTTCCCCCTTTTTTTTTTTTGAAAATTTAGTAATCGAAGACAAAATAATAATAAAATAAAAATAACCAATAAAGCAAAAATTAAATGAATTAAACCAATAAAGTTAAAAAGTTAAAAAAATAAAAAATTTGGTGTCTACACCGACCCTGTCAGTGTTGCTATACATATGGCTACCTTGACGAGGTCGTCCTGGCAATGGACGACGAGCGACGCAGCTTGGGGAAGGCTTGCGATAGTTTGACTAGACAGCTAGAGGAGGATAGAGAGGTTGGCCACGGGCAGGCGTTGCGCATTAGGGACTTGGAGCGGAG
>NW_020864019.1:0-38579 GCF_003713205.1 Coffea eugenioides
TTTGGCTAAAAGCTAGTTCAGTAAGTATCCAGGTGAACAAACGCAACCAACTTAGTGTACTGTCAAAACTGTCCACTGACTTTACTCCTATGGCAGTCAGGGTATTTTCATCTTTTCATAGGATACATTGCTCCGATTGAGATGAAATTTTGTAGGCAATCATAAAATGTCATTCTCTACAACTTTCATGTTTTGTGCTAAGTCTAATTCGGCTTCTAACATGATAAAATGGAATTGGGCAGAACTGAAGCTACAATTTCCAGAAATCTGGAATTTTGTTATATTCAAGCTACAATTCACATTTTTACCTTGAAACTACCACTACCATCTCCTTTACAAGATTATATACCAAATATATACATTATACAACACCTAACCCACAAGAAACCCTAACTCAAAAGTCATCCATCTAATCATCAAAATCACTTGGAACAAGCATCACAAGCACAATACTAACATTAATACCCAACTTAATCATGATTAATGGAGAAAGAAAGGTTGATCAGCCATTATACCTCAAGACAAGAGCTTGCAAGAATGATCCTCCACCTCTCCTTGAAATTTTTGGTTCCTTAAGCTTCCCAAGCTTCCAAACTAATGATTAATCGGTGTAGTTTTTCTTGGTTGCACTCAAAAGGTTGGATTCAAGGTAGAAGATTGAAAACTCTCCTCACTCGTTTGCCTTTCCTTGCACTCAGCCAAAATAGAAAGAAAATGAGGGAAATGAACTGAAATGAGAGATAAGAAGGCAAGACAAAAGGGTTGGTCAAGGAACTATAGGTGGTTGACACTTGTCATCACCAAAACCAACTAAAATTTTGTTTTCTTTTCCTTGCATTTTGGCCACATATTTCGGTTATATGGCTGAGGATGAGGGGAATATTTTGCAAAAATATCAAGGTTATGTGGTGGTAGGGAAGTGGTGGTCAAGTGGTGGGTTCAATCGGTAGTGATCGATATCCGTCGGTTCGAGCCGATTTTCTTAAATCGCGTATACTAGGGTTTTTAACTTATAATTCACTAACTTATTATTATCACCTCTAATCCCACACTTAATATCATCTAAAACTCAATTTTAATCACCAAATTTGATCCACACTTCGTACCGGATAGTCGCACTACGGATAGGCGTAAAACCCTAATTCACGCTAACTTAAAAAACGAAAAGTGAAACCCTACTTTCTAGGTTCATTTGCACTTATTGTGGGGTGATTGAGTAGTAAAGCTATTAGGAAGGAATAAACGCCAAATAAAAGGACATTTAAGAAAAATGGGAGGAATTTTACAATTCCCTTGATTCCAGTTAGGGTTTCGGGTAAAATATGAGAAATTTGAGAAAACCGAGAAGTCACAAGTAAAACTAGGGTTTTTTTTCCTTTTTTTATTTTTTTTATTAGAATTTAGGGTTTCTAGTTTTTAAAATAAAACAATGTCTTAAAATAAAAATAAACTAAAGGAAGCGTAATATTTTTTTTTCGAGACTAAACAACAATAGTATCCTAAAAGTTGGGGTATCACAATCTCCCCTCCTTAAAAGAATTTCGTCCTCGAAATTCATACATTTATTCGTAAATTCATATGTTTATTCGTAAATAAGTATAAGCAAATAAAAGCATTTTCAAAACACAATGAAAATAACATACTTTCTTTATATACATATCATAGCAATTAACACATCCTATGGTACATTAACCCTAGGTACTGCTCAGGCACTACACTTAATCAAAACTCGAAGCTCGTGAATAATAAAGATCCCAAATCCAACGAATATCTTCAATATTTCTCAAGTCTAGACTATTCGCATCCCCCGTGCCTTTGCTTTCGCCATCCAAACTTATCCTAATATTACGCGAGATCTCAACTTATCGTAAAGGTATCATTCTTTGGTACTCGGGGTCAAGAATCCGAAAATATGATAATTCACCACTCAAGCTGGCCAGACTCAAGAGCAAATCACCCGTATTAGAGATTCCTACCCAACATACATATCTAAGGTCCTCAACAATAGACAATTGTTCCACATTTAACAAGTCAATCCCCACAGTCCGAGAACCTTCTCCCTGCACGAGCTCGATAGGAGCTCTGATACCATCTGTGACGGCCCCACCTCCCCCTGGGCGTACCCTAGGATTTAGCGGACCGCCTGCCCAGCTCTCGCCAGGACTCACTCACTCGTATCACGTGCATACATCCATCGACAATAAATAACATCGCAATTCACACTTACAATTTACATCGATGCATATTCAAGATACAAAGCCTCTATATACCCAAATGGGTTCAAAGTGTATATACAATCCAAGTACAATCATCCTAATCGAGTGATAGCGCGAGCACAAGTCAAAAGTCGAAAACAACTAGGCTACGCTAGTCTTTACATTTCTCACGCCTCGCTCGTACCCCTGTAAGGAAAACAAATGACGTGGAATGAGCTAAAAGTTCAGTGAGGTTCCAAATAGTAAATTGACCATTATTTATAAGTACAAGTTTTCGATATAGCAAAGTAACGAGCATGAAGAGTTCATAAAAGTGAGCAATAACACTTCAAGTAGCAATATCAAAATGAGCGAGTAGAAAAGTTTTCAGAAGAAACAATAATCCAGTAAACAATAATCATTCCAAAGCATAAGGATACGATGGCTCTCAGGAGCCAACTTCCCTTTTCATCATCAGGAGATTGATCACGTAATAGTTGACACTCCGTCAACTTTCAAGTAAAGGAACCAATCCAGTAGAGCACCACTTACACTACTCTCCGTCCACCATTCAAACCCCCTACTGGGCCCAAAATCCTCAATAGACACGGGTGGTAATACTCGAGTATACCGATTAGTCGAGGAGATATCACTCCACTCGACAAACAAGAGACCCAGGGTTCGTTACCCAATCGACCAAACCCTTGCCGGCTCGACTCGAGTAACTTGCCGCAGGGTTTCTGGAATTCCAGGAAGTGCGCACATCATAAACAAGTATATCAAATCAATTTCAACAATAAACAAGTATATATCAAATAAGGGCAAGTGCGATAAAGTACACTCTTGCCCGATCAAACCAATCATATATCATTCAATCATATTGATCAAGTATTGGAAACAAGTGTCCAGTTCAATCAGGTATTTGGAAGCACTCTCCAAAATGAAGTGTCCCTAGTAATCACGTCTGGGTTATACTCCGGGTTCGGAGTCCAAATCTGCGATAAAACTTTGTTTCAGAACATTGAAAAATGACTAAGGTTCGAAACTTAGACGTTTCGTTCAATAAGAATCAAGAAATGGAAATTCACTTGGAGAATATTCGTGAAACACTCGCTCGCTTTTCAAACTATATAACTTTGTAACATTTATACTTGGAAATGCCATTTGAGTCGAAAGTACAAGGAAGATGTAGTTCTAGTAGTCATGGTTGTATTTCTCAAGGGTACAAGTTCGGCCAAATCCTTACCTATATACCTCGGTAAAAGAAGACGCAAATATCCTAGATAGTTCAAGTGGTAATCGCTCTTAACCCTTACTCAAGTTGCAAGTATATCTACCTAGCCCTTGATCGTAAATTTGGGCAGCACGCCCTTTGCATTTTCCTATTTTCCAGCCATTTATGGCTTCATTCTTTTCCTCAATCAATCCCAAAGTCATAAATAAAATCATCTCATTTCAATAGCCATTCCATAGGCTCCAAGTCATACGAGTACAAAATCAAGCTAGGACCATGTGCGGAAATGAAGTTTAGCAAAAGACAGATTTGACGTTGTTTTGCGTAACGGACACAACCGAAGCTACGTTTATCGGATTGGGGTGAAATTTATACCGTCTCGAAGATGAGATAAAATCCTACAACTTTGATGAAGATGACTCAGTCCAGTTTGTAGTGTATCTAAGTCAAAATGTCAAATTACAGAACCAGAATCTCACACTCGGGCTAGTTAACAGCACTATGTATAAACAACCAAAACTCTGGCTACCGAAGTCCAAACGAGGTGATTCCATGGGCGTTGGAAAGCTAAGACATAGAACTACAAATTTATGTTTTGGCTAAAGGCTAGTTCAGTATGTATCAAGGTGAAAAGACACGATCAGATTGATGAAATGTCAAAACTGTCCATTGGAGTAAATCTATGGTAGTCAGGGGTATTTTAATCTTTTCACAGGTTATGTTGCTCTGATTGAGCTGAAATTTTGTAGAAAACTATAAAACATCATTCTTTACAACTTTCATGTTTTATGTTAAGCCTGATTCAGCCTCTAGCATAGGGAACTAGAACCAGGCAGAACTGAAGCTTCAATTTCCAGAAATCTGGAATTTTGCTATATTCAAGCTATAATTCACATTTTTACCTTGAAACTACCACTACCATCTCCTTTACAAGATTATATACCAGATATATACATCATACAGCACCTAACCCACAAGAAACCCTCACTCAAAAGTCATCCATCTAATCATCAAAATCACTTGGAACAAGCATCACAAGCACAATACTAACATTAATACCCAACTTAATCATGATTAATGGTGAAAGAAAGGTTGATCAGCCATTATACCTCAAGACAAGAGCTTGCAAGAATGATCCTCCACCTCTCCTTGAAATTTTTGGTTCCTTAAGCTTCCCAAGCTTCCAAACTAATGATTAATCGGTGTAGTTTTTCTTGGTTGCACTCAAAAGGTTGGATTCAAGGTAGAAGATTGAAAACTCTCCTCACTCGTTTGCCTTTCCTTGCACTCAGCCAAAATAGAAAGAAAATGAGGGAAATGAACTGAAATGAGAGATAAGAAGGCAAGACAAAAGGGTTGGTCAAGGAACTATAGGTGGTTGACACTTGTCATCACCAAAACCAACTAAAATTTTGTTTTCTTTTCCTTGCATTTTGGCCACATATTTCGGTTATATGGCTGAGGATGAGGGGAATATTTTGCAAAAATATCAAGGTTATGTGGTGGTAGGGAAGTGGTGGTCAAGTGGTGGGTTCAATCGGTAGTGATCGATATCCGTCGGTTCGAGCCGATTTTCTTAAATCGCGTATACTAGGGTTTTTAACTTATAATTCACTAACTTATTATTATCACCTCTAATCCCACACTTAATATCATCTAAAACTCAATTTTAATCACCAAATTTGATCCACACTTCGTACCGGATAGTCGCACTACGGATAGGCGTAAAACCCTAATTCACGCTAACTTAAAAAACGAAAAGTGAAACCCTACTTTCTAGGTTCATTTGCACTTATTGTGGGGTGATTGAGTAGTAAAGCTATTAGGAAGGAATAAACGCCAAATAAAAGGACATTTAAGAAAAATGGGAGGAATTTTACAATTCCCTTGATTCCAGTTAGGGTTTCGGGTAAAATATGAGAAATTTGAGAAAACCGAGAAGTCACAAGTAAAACTAGGGTTTTTTTTCCTTTTTTTATTTTTTTTATTAGAATTTAGGGTTTCTAGTTTTTAAAATAAAACAATGTCTTAAAATAAAAATAAACTAAAGGAAGCGTAATATTTTTTTTTCGAGACTAAACAACAATAGTATCCTAAAAGTTGGGGTATCACAATCTCCCCTCCTTAAAAGAATTTCGTCCTCGAAATTCATACATTTATTCGTAAATTCATATGTTTATTCGTAAATAAGTATAAGCAAATAAAAGCATTTTCAAAACACAATGAAAATAACATACTTTCTTTATATACATATCATAGCAATTAACACATCCTATGGTACATTAACCCTAGGTACTGCTCAGGCACTACACTTAATCAAAACTCGAAGCTCGTGAATAATAAAGATCCCAAATCCAACGAATATCTTCAATATTTCTCAAGTCTAGACTATTCGCATCCCCCGTGCCTTTGCTTTCGCCATCCAAACTTATCCTAATATTACGCGAGATCTCAACTTATCGTAAAGGTATCATTCTTTGGTACTCGGGGTCAAGAATCCGAAAATATGATAATTCACCACTCAAGCTGGCCAGACTCAAGAGCAAATCACCCGTATTAGAGATTCCTACCCAACATACATATCTAAGGTCCTCAACAATAGACAATTGTTCCACATTTAACAAGTCAATCCCCACAGTCCGAGAACCTTCTCCCTGCACGAGCTCGATAGGAGCTCTGATACCATCTGTGACGGCCCCACCTCCCCCTGGGCGTACCCTAGGATTTAGCGGACCGCCTGCCCAGCTCTCGCCAGGACTCACTCACTCGTATCACGTGCATACATCCATCGACAATAAATAACATCGCAATTCACACTTACAATTTACATCGATGCATATTCAAGATACAAAGCCTCTATATACCCAAATGGGTTCAAAGTGTATATACAATCCAAGTACAATCATCCTAATCGAGTGATAGCGCGAGCACAAGTCAAAAGTCGAAAACAACTAGGCTACGCTAGTCTTTACATTTCTCACGCCTCGCTCGTACCCCTGTAAGGAAAACAAATGACGTGGAATGAGCTAAAAGTTCAGTGAGGTTCCAAATAGTAAATTGACCATTATTTATAAGTACAAGTTTTCGATATAGCAAAGTAACGAGCATGAAGAGTTCATAAAAGTGAGCAATAACACTTCAAGTAGCAATATCAAAATGAGCGAGTAGAAAAGTTTTCAGAAGAAACAATAATCCAGTAAACAATAATCATTCCAAAGCATAAGGATACGATGGCTCTCAGGAGCCAACTTCCCTTTTCATCATCAGGAGATTGATCACGTAATAGTTGACACTCCGTCAACTTTCAAGTAAAGGAACCAATCCAGTAGAGCACCACTTACACTACTCTCCGTCCACCATTCAAACCCCCTACTGGGCCCAAAATCCTCAATAGACACGGGTGGTAATACTCGAGTATACCGATTAGTCGAGGAGATATCACTCCACTCGACAAACAAGAGACCCAGGGTTCGTTACCCAATCGACCAAACCCTTGCCGGCTCGACTCGAGTAACTTGCCGCAGGGTTTCTGGAATTCCAGGAAGTGCGCACATCATAAACAAGTATATCAAATCAATTTCAACAATAAACAAGTATATATCAAATAAGGGCAAGTGCGATAAAGTACACTCTTGCCCGATCAAACCAATCATATATCATTTAATCATATTGATCAAGTATTGGAAACAATTGTCAGTTCAATCAAGTATTTGAAGCACTCTCCAAAATTGAAGTGTCACCTAGTAATCCACGTCTGGGTTATTACTCCGGGGTTCGGAGTCCAAATCTGCGATAAAAACTTTGTTCAGAACATTGGAAAAAATACTAAGCGTTCGAAAACTTAGACGTTTCTGTTCCAATAAGAATCAAGAAATGGAAATTCAATTGGAGAATATTCGCTGAAACACTCGCTCGCTTTTCAAACTATAAACTTTGTAACATTTATACTTGGAAATGCCATTGAGTCGAAAGTACAAGGGAAGATGGTAGTTCTAGTGTATGGTTGTATGTTCTCAAGGGTACAAGTCGGCCATCCTTACCTTATACCTCGGTAAAAAGAAGACGCAAATATCCATAGATTGTTCAAGTGGTAAATCGCTCTTAACCCTTACTCCAAGTTGCAAGTATATTCTACCTAGCCCTTTGATCGTAAATTTGGGCAGCACGCCTTTGCATTTTCCTATTTTCAGACCATTTATGGCTTCATTCTTTTCCTCAATCAATCCCAAAGTCATTAAATAAAATCATCTTCATTTCAATAGCCATTCCATAGGCTCCAAGTCATACGAGTACAAAATTCAAGCTATGACCATGTGCGGAAATGAAGTTTAGCAAAGACAGATTTGACGTTGTTTTGCGTAACGGGACACAACCGAAGCTACGTTTATGGATTGGGGTGAAATTTTATACCGTCTCGAAGATGAGATAAAAATCCTACAAACTTTGATGAATATGACTCAGTCCAGTTTGTGTGTATCTAGTTCAAATGTCAAATTACAGAACCAGAATCTCACACTCGGGCTAGTTAACAGCACTATGTATAAACAACCAAAACTCTGGCTACCGAAGTCCAAACGAGGTGATTCCATGGGTGTTGGAAAGCTAAGACATAGAACTACAAATTTATGTTTTGGCTAAAGGCTAGTTCAGTATGTATCAAGGTGAAAAGACACGATCAGATTGATGAAATGTCAAAACTGTCCATTGGAGTAAATCTATGGTAGTCAGGGGTATTTTAATCTTTTCACAGGTTATGTTGCTCTGATTGAGCTGAAATTTTGTAGAAAACTATAAAACATCATTCTTTACAACTTTCATGTTTTATGTTAAGCCTAATTCAGCCTCTAGCATAGGGAACTTAAGAAACCAGCAAGGAACTGAGCTTAATTTTCCAGAAAATCTGGAAATTTTGCTATATTTCAAAGAAACTATAATTACATTTTACCTTGAAACTTACACTACCATCTCTTTACCAAGATTATATACCAGATATACACATCATACAACACCTAACCCACAAGAACCCTAACTCAAAAGTCATCCATCTAATCATCAAAATCACTTGGAACAAGCATCACAAGCACAATACTAACATTAATACCCAACTTAATCATGATTAATGGAGAAAGAAAGGTTGATCAGCCATTATACCTCAAGACAAGAGCTTGCAAGAATGATCCTCCACCTCTCCTTGAAATTTTTGGTTCCTTAAGCTTCCCAAGCTTCCAAACTAGTGATTAATCGGTTTAGTTTTTCTTGGTTGCACTCAAAAGGTTGGATTCAAGGTAGAAGATTGAAACTCTCCTCACTCTTTTGCCTCTCCTTGCTCTCAGCCAAAACAGAAAGAAAATGAGGGAAATGAGCTGAAATGAGAAGAGTGTAAGAGGCAAGACAAAAGGGGTTGGTCAAGGAACTATAGGTGTGACCACTTGTTCATCCACCAAACCAACTTAAAATTTTGTTTTCTTTTCCTTGCATTTTGGGCCACAATATTTCGGTTATATGCTGAGGATGAGGGGAATATTTTTGCCAAAAATATCAGGTTATGTGGTGGTAGAAGTGGTGGTCAAGTCTGGGTTCAGATCGGTAGTGATCGATATCGTCGGTTCGAGCCGATTTTCTTAAATCGCGTATACTAGGATTTTTAACTTATAATTCACTAACTTATTATTATCACCTCTAATCCCACACTTAATATCATCTAAAACTCACATTTAATCACCAAATTTGATCCACACTTCGTACCGGATAGGCGTAAAACCCTAATTCACGCTAACTTAAAAAATGAAAAGTGAAACCCTACTTTCTAGGTTCATTTGCACTTATTGTGGGGTGATTGAGTAGTAAAGCTATTAGAAAGGAATAAACGCCAAATAAAAGGACATTTAAGAAAAATTTGAGGGATTTTACAATTCCCTTGATACCAGTTAGGGTTTCGAGTAAAATATGAGAGATTTGAGAAAACCGAGTAGTCACAAGTAAAACTAGGGTTTTTTTTTCTTTTCTTCTTTTTTTTTATTAGAATTTAGGGTTTCTAGTCTTTAAAACAAAACATTGTCTTAAAATAAAAATAAACTAAAGGAAGCGTAATATTTTTTTTTCGAGACTAAACAACAATAGTATCCTAAAAGTTGGGGTATCACAATCTCCCCTCCTTAAAAGAATTTCGTCCTCGAAATTCATACATTTATTCGTAAATTCAAATGTTTATTCGTAAATAAGTATAAGCAAATAAAAGCATTTTCAAAACACATTGAAAATAACATACTTTCTTTATATACATATCATAGCAATTAACACATACTACGGTACATTAACCCTAGGTACTGCTCAGGCACTACACTTAATCAAAACTCGAAGCTCGTGAATAATAAGGATCCCAAATCCAACGAATATCTTCAATATTTCTAAAGTCTAGACTATTCGCATCCCCCGTGCCTTTGCTTTCGCCATCCAAACTTATCCTAATATTACGCGAGATCTCAACTTATCGTAAAGGTATCATTCTTTGGTACTCGGGGTCAAGAATCCGAAAATATGATAATTCACCACTCAAGCTGGCCAGACTCAAGAGCAAATCACCCGTATTAGAGATTCCTACCCAACATACATATCTAAGGTCCTCAACAATAGACAATTGTTCCACATTTAACAAGTCAATCCCCACAGTCCGAGAACCTTCTCCCTGCACGAGCTCGATAGGAGCTCTGATACCATCTGTGACGGCCCCACCTCCCCCTGGGCGTACCCTAGGATTTAGCGGACCGCCTGCCCAGCTCTCGCCAGGACTCACTCACTCGTATCACGTGCATACATCCATCGACAATAAATAACATCGCAATTCACACTTACAATTTACATCGATGCATATTCAAGATACAAAGCCTCTATATACCCAAATGGGTTCAAAGTGTATATACAATCCAAGTACAATCATCCTAATCGAGTGATAGCGCGAGCACAAGTCAAAAGTCGAAAACAACTAGGCTACGCTAGTCTTTACATTTCTCACGCCTCGCTCGTACCCCTGTAAGGAAAACAAATGACGTGGAATGAGCTAAAAGTTCAGTGAGGTTCCAAATAGTAAATTGACCATTATTTATAAGTACAAGTTTTCGATATAGCAAAGTAACGAGCATGAAGAGTTCATAAAAGTGAGCAATAACACTTCAAGTAGCAATATCAAAATGAGCGAGTAGAAAAGTTTTCAGAAGAAACAATAATCCAGTAAACAATAATCATTCCAAAGCATAAGGATACGATGGCTCTCAGGAGCCAACTTCCCTTTTCATCATCAGGAGATTGATCACGTAATAGTTGACACTCCGTCAACTTTCAAGTAAAGGAACCAATCCAGTAGAGCACCACTTACACTACTCTCCGTCCACCATTCAAACCCCCTACTGGGCCCAAAATCCTCAATAGACACGGGTGGTAATACTCGAGTATACCGATTAGTCGAGAAGATATCACTCCACTCGACAAACAAGAGACCCAGGGTTCGTTACCCAATCGACCAAACCCTTGCCGGCTCGACTCGAGTAACTTGCCGCAGGGTTTCTGGAATTCCAGGAAGTGCGCATATCATAAACAAGTATATCAAATCAATTTCAACAATAAACAAGTATATATCAAATAAGGGCAAGTGCGATAAAGTACACTCTTGCCCGATCAAACCAATCATATATCATTCAATCATATTGATCAAGTATTGGAAACAAGTGTCCAGTTCAATCAGGTATTTGGAAGCACTCTCCAAAATGAAGTGTCCCTAGTAATCACGTCTGGGTTATACTCCGGGTTCGGAGTCCAAATCTGCGATAAAACTTTGTTTCAGAACATTGAAAAATGACTAAGGTTCGAAACTTAGACGTTTCGTTCAATAAGAATCAAGAAATGGAAATTCACTTGGAGAATATTCGTGAAACACTCGCTCGCTTTTCAAACTATATAACTTTGTAACATTTATACTTGGAAATGCCATTTGAGTCGAAAGTACAAGGAAGATGTAGTTCTAGTAGTCATGGTTGTATTTCTCAAGGGTACAAGTTCGGCCAAATCCTTACCTATATACCTCGGTAAAAGAAGACGCAAATATCCTAGATAGTTCAAGTGGTAATCGCTCTTAACCCTTACTCAAGTTGCAAGTATATCTACCTAGCCCTTGATCGTAAATTTGGGCAGCACGCCCTTTGCATTTTCCTATTTTCCAGCCATTTATGGCTTCATTCTTTTCCTCAATCAATCCCAAAGTCATAAATAAAATCATCTCATTTCAATAGCCATTCCATAGGCTCCAAGTCATACGAGTACAAAATCAAGCTAGGACCATGTGCGGAAATGAAGTTTAGCAAAAGACAGATTTGACGTTGTTTTGCGTAACGGACACAACCGAAGCTACGTTTATCGGATTGGGGTGAAATTTATACCGTCTCGAAGATGAGATAAAATCCTACAACTTTGATGAAGATGACTCAGTCCAGTTTGTAGTGTATCTAAGTCAAAATGTCAAATTACAGAACCAGAATCTCACACTCGGGCTAGTTAACAGCACTATGTATAAACAACCAAAACTCTGGCTACCGAAGTCCAAACGAGGTGATTCCATGGGCGTTGGAAAGCTAAGACATAGAACTACAAATTTATGTTTTGGCTAAAGGCTAGTTCAGTATGTATCAAGGTGAAAAGACACGATCAGATTGATGAAATGTCAAAACTGTCCATTGGAGTAAATCTATGGTAGTCAGGGGTATTTTAATCTTTTCACAGGTTATGTTGCTCTGATTGAGCTGAAATTTTGTAGAAAACTATAAAACATCATTGTTTACAACTTTCATGTTTTATGTTAAGCCTAATTCAGCCTCTAGCATAGGGAACTAGAACCAGGCAGAACTGAAGCTTCAATTTCCAGAAATCTGGAATTTTGCTATATTCAAGCTATAATTCACATTTTTACCTTGAAACTACCACTACCATCTCCTTTACAAGATTATATACCAGATATATACATCATACAGCACCTAACCCACAAGAAACCCTCACTCAAAAGTCATCCATCTAATCATCAAAATCACTTGGAACAAGCATCACAAGCACAATACTAACATTAATACCCAACTTAATCATGATTAATGGTGAAAGAAAGGTTGATCAGCCATTATACCTCAAGACAAGAGCTTGCAAGAATGATCCTCCACCTCTCCTTGAAATTTTTGGTTCCTTAAGCTTCCCAAGCTTCCAAACTAATGATTAATCGGTGTAGTTTTTCTTGGTTGCACTCAAAAGGTTGGATTCAAGGTAGAAGATTGAAAACTCTCCTCACTCGTTTGCCTTTCCTTGCACTCAGCCAAAATAGAAAGAAAATGAGGGAAATGAACTGAAATGAGAGATAAGAAGGCAAGACAAAAGGGTTGGTCAAGGAACTATAGGTGGTTGACACTTGTCATCACCAAAACCAACTAAAATTTTGTTTTCTTTTCCTTGCATTTTGGCCACATATTTCGGTTATATGGCTGAGGATGAGGGGAATATTTTGCAAAAATATCAAGGTTATGTGGTGGTAGGGAAGTGGTGGTCAAGTGGTGGGTTCAATCGGTAGTGATCGATATCCGTCGGTTCGAGCCGATTTTCTTAAATCGCGTATACTAGGGTTTTTAACTTATAATTCACTAACTTATTATTATCACCTCTAATCCCACACTTAATATCATCTAAAACTCAATTTTAATCACCAAATTTGATCCACACTTCGTACCGGATAGTCGCACTACGGATAGGCGTAAAACCCTAATTCACGCTAACTTAAAAAACGAAAAGTGAAACCCTACTTTCTAGGTTCATTTGCACTTATTGTGGGGTGATTGAGTAGTAAAGCTATTAGGAAGGAATAAACGCCAAATAAAAGGACATTTAAGAAAAATGGGAGGAATTTTACAATTCCCTTGATTCCAGTTAGGGTTTCGGGTAAAATATGAGAAATTTGAGAAAACCGAGAAGTCACAAGTAAAACTAGGGTTTTTTTTCCTTTTTTTATTTTTTTTATTAGAATTTAGGGTTTCTAGTTTTTAAAATAAAACAATGTCTTAAAATAAAAATAAACTAAAGGAAGCGTAATATTTTTTTTTCGAGACTAAACAACAATAGTATCCTAAAAGTTGGGGTATCACAATCTCCCCTCCTTAAAAGAATTTCGTCCTCGAAATTCATACATTTATTCGTAAATTCATATGTTTATTCGTAAATAAGTATAAGCAAATAAAAGCATTTTCAAAACACAATGAAAATAACATACTTTCTTTATATACATATCATAGCAATTAACACATCCTATGGTACATTAACCCTAGGTACTGCTCAGGCACTACACTTAATCAAAACTCGAAGCTCGTGAATAATAAAGATCCCAAATCCAACGAATATCTTCAATATTTCTCAAGTCTAGACTATTCGCATCCCCCGTGCCTTTGCTTTCGCCATCCAAACTTATCCTAATATTACGCGAGATCTCAACTTATCGTAAAGGTATCATTCTTTGGTACTCGGGGTCAAGAATCCGAAAATATGATAATTCACCACTCAAGCTGGCCAGACTCAAGAGCAAATCACCCGTATTAGAGATTCCTACCCAACATACATATCTAAGGTCCTCAACAATAGACAATTGTTCCACATTTAACAAGTCAATCCCCACAGTCCGAGAACCTTCTCCCTGCACGAGCTCGATAGGAGCTCTGATACCATCTGTGACGGCCCCACCTCCCCCTGGGCGTACCCTAGGATTTAGCGGACCGCCTGCCCAGCTCTCGCCAGGACTCACTCACTCGTATCACGTGCATACATCCATCGACAATAAATAACATCGCAATTCACACTTACAATTTACATCGATGCATATTCAAGATACAAAGCCTCTATATACCCAAATGGGTTCAAAGTGTATATACAATCCAAGTACAATCATCCTAATCGAGTGATAGCGCGAGCACAAGTCAAAAGTCGAAAACAACTAGGCTACGCTAGTCTTTACATTTCTCACGCCTCGCTCGTACCCCTGTAAGGAAAACAAATGACGTGGAATGAGCTAAAAGTTCAGTGAGGTTCCAAATAGTAAATTGACCATTATTTATAAGTACAAGTTTTCGATATAGCAAAGTAACGAGCATGAAGAGTTCATAAAAGTGAGCAATAACACTTCAAGTAGCAATATCAAAATGAGCGAGTAGAAAAGTTTTCAGAAGAAACAATAATCCAGTAAACAATAATCATTCCAAAGCATAAGGATACGATGGCTCTCAGGAGCCAACTTCCCTTTTCATCATCAGGAGATTGATCACGTAATAGTTGACACTCCGTCAACTTTCAAGTAAAGGAACCAATCCAGTAGAGCACCACTTACACTACTCTCCGTCCACCATTCAAACCCCCTACTGGGCCCAAAATCCTCAATAGACACGGGTGGTAATACTCGGATGTTAATGGAGGAGGAGCAGCAGAGGACCGGATATCCCTCGTTTAACCACCCTGCCGACATACAAAGGAAGACCCGCCACGCGCGCTCTCGCCTTACGCGGAAGGTCAAGCCCTTGCCGGCTCGACTCGAGAAACTTGCCGCGGGGTTTCTGGAATTCCAGGAAGTGCGCTTTTCAAACTATATAACTTTGTAACATTTATACTTGGAAATGCCATTTGAGTCGAAAGTACAAGGAAGACGTATTTCTAGTAGTCATGGTTGTATTTCTCAAGGGTACAAGTTCGGCCAAATCCTTACCTATATACCTCGGTAAAAGAAGACGTAAATATCCTACATAGTTCAAGTGGTAATCGCTCTTAACCCTTACTCAAGTTGCAAGTATATCTACCTAGCCCTTGAGCGTAAATTTGGGCAGCACGCCCTTTGCATTTTCCTATTTTCCAGCCATTTATGGCTTCATTCTTTTCCTCAATCAATCCCAAAGTCATACATAAAATCATCTCATTTCAGTAGCCATTCCATAGGCTCCAAGTCATACAAGTACAAAATCAAGCTAGGAGCATGTGCGGAAATGAAGTTTAGCAAAAGACAGATTTGATGTTGTTTTGCGTAACGGACACCACCGAAGCTACGCTTATCGGATTGGAGTGAAATTTATACTGTCTCGAAGCTAAGATAAAATCCTACAACTTTGATGAAGATGACTCAGTCCAGTTTGTAGTGTATCTAAGTCAAAACATCAAATTACAGAACCAGAATCTCACACTCGGGCTAGTTAACCGCACTATGTATAAACAACCATAACTCCGGCTACCGAAGTCCAAACGAGGTGATTCTAGGGGGGTTGGAAGATAAATGTTAGTTCAGTATGTATCAAGGTGAAAAGACAAGATCAGATTGATGAAATGTCAAAACTGTCCATTGGACTAAACCTATGGTAGTCAGGGGTATTTCGATATTTTCACTTTCTACGTTGCTCCGATTGAGTTGAAATTGTGTAGGATACTATAAAACATCATTCTCTACAATTTTTATGTTTTATGCTAAGCCTAATTCGGCCTCTAACACAGGGAACTAGAATCGGGCAGAACTGAAGCTTCAATTTCCAGAAATCTGGAATTTTGCCATATTCAAGCTATAATTCACATTTTTACCTTGAAACTACCACTACCATCTCCTTTACAAGATTATATACCAGATATATATATCATACAACACCTAACCCACAAGAAACCCTAACTCAAAAGTCATCCATCCAATCATCAAAATCACTTGGAACAAGCATCACAAGCACAATACTAACATTAATACCCAACTTAATCATGATTAATGGAGAAAGAAAGGTTGATCAGCCATTATACCTCAAGACAAGAGCTTGCAAGAATGATCCTCCACCTCTCCTTGAAATTTTTGGTTCCTTAAGCTTCCCAAGCTTCCAAACTAATGATTAATCGGTGTAGTTTTTCTTGGTTGCACTCAAAAGGTTGGATTCAAGGTAGAAGATTGAAAACTCTCCTCACTCGTTTGCCTTTCCTTGCACTCAGCCAAAATAGAAAGAAAATGAGGGAAATGAACTGAAATGAGAGATAAGAAGGCAAGACAAAAGGGTTGGTCAAGGAACTATAGGTGGTTGACACTTGTCATCACCAAAACCAACTAAAATTTTGTTTTCTTTTCCTTGCATTTTGGCCACATATTTCGGTTATATGGCTGAGGATGAGGGGAATATTTTGCAAAAATATCAAGGTTATGTGGTGGTAGGGAAGTGGTGGTCAAGTGGTGGGTTCAATCGGTAGTGATCGATATCCGTCGGTTCGAGCCGATTTTCTTAAATCGCGTATACTAGGGTTTTTAACTTATAATTATCACCTCTAATCCCACACTTAATATCATCTAAAACTTACTTTTAATCCCCAAATTTGATCCACACTTTGTACCGGATAGTCGCACTACGGATAGGCGTAAAACCCTAATTCACGCTAACTTAAAAAATGAAAAGTGAAATACTACTTTCTAGGTTCATTTGCACTTATTGTGGGGTGATTGAGTAGTAAAGCTATTAGAAAGGAATAAACGCCAAATAAAAGGACATTTAAGAAAAATGTGAGGGATTTTACAATTCCCTTGATTCCAGTTAGGGTTTCGGGTAAAATATGAGAGATTTGAGAAAACCGAGTAGTCACAAGTAAAACTAGGATTTTTTTTTCTATTTTTTATTAGAATTTAGGGTTTCTAATCTTTAAAACAAAACAATGTCTTAAAATAAAAATAAACTAAAGGAAGCATAATATTTTTTTTTTGAGGCTAAACAACAATAGTATCCTAAAAGTTGGGGTATAACAATCTCCCCTCCTTAAAAGAATTTCGTCCTCGAAATTCATACATTTATTCATAAATTCATATGTTTATTCGTAAATAAGTATAAGCAAATAAAAGCATTATCAAAACACATTGAAAATAACATACTTTCTTTATATACATATCATAGCAATTAACACATCCTACGGTACATTAACCCTAGGTATTGCTCAGGCACTACACTTAATTAAAACTCGAAGCACGTGAATAATAAGGATCCCAAATCCAACGAATATCTTCAATATTTCTCAAGTCTAGACTATTCGCATCCCCCGTGCCTTTGCTTTCGCCATCCAAACTTATCCTGATATTACACGAGATCTCAACTTATTGTAAAGGTATCACTCTTTGGTACTCGGGGACAAGAATCTGAAAATATGATAATTCACCACTCAAGCCGGCCAGGCTCAAGAGCAAATCACCCGTATTAGAGATTCCTACCCAACATACATATCTAAGGTCCCCAACAATAGACAATTGTTTCACACTTAACTAGTCAATCCCCACAGTCCGAGAACCTTCTCCCGGCACGAGCTCGATAGGAGCTCTGATACCATCTGTGACGGCCCCACCTCCCCCTGGGCGTACACTAGGGTTTAGCGGACCGCCTGCCCAGCTCTCCTCAGAACTCACTCACTCGTATCACGTGCATACATCCATCGACAATAAATAACATCGCAATTCACACTTACAATTTACATCGATGCATATTCAAGATACAAAGCCTCTATATACCCAAACGGGTTCAAAGTGTATACAATCCAAGTACAATCATCCTAATCGAGTGATAGCGTGAGTACAAGTCAAAAGTCAAAAACAACTAGGCTACGCTAGTCTTTACATATCTCACGCCTCGCTCGTACCCCTGTAAGGAAAACAAATGGCGTGGAATGAAATAAAAGCCCAGTAAGGTTCCAAATAGCAAATTGACCATTATTTATGAGTACAAGTTTTCGATATAGCAAAGTAACGAGCATGAAGAGTTCATAAAAGTGAGCAATAACACTTCAAGTAGCAATCTCAAAATGAGCGAGTATAAAAGTTTTCAGAAAAAACAATAATCCAATAAACAATAATCATTCCAAAGCATAAGGATACGGATGGCTCTCAGGAGCCAACTTCCCTTTTCATTATCAGGAGATTGATCACGTAATAGTTGACACTCCGTCAACTTTCAAGTAAAGGAACCAATCCAGTAGAGCACCACTTACACTACTCTCCGTCCACCATTCAAATCCCCTACTGGGCCCAAAATCCTCAATAAACACGGGTGATAATACTCGAGTATACCGATTAGTCGAGGAGATATCACTCCACTCGACAAACAAGAGACCCAGGGTTCGTTACCCAATCGACCAAGCCCTTGCCGGCTCGACTCGAGTAACTTGCCGCAGGGTTTCTGGAATTCCAGGAAGTGCGCATATCATAAACAAGTATATCAAATTAATTTCAACAATAAACAAGTATGTATCAAATAAGGGCAAGTGCGATAAAGTACACTCTTGCCCTATCAAACCAATCATATATCATTCAATCATATTGATCAAGTATTGGAAACAAGTGTCCAGTTCAATCAGGTATTTGGAAGCACTCACCAAAATGAAGTGCCCCTAGTAATCACGTCTGGGTTATACTCCGGGTTCGGAGTCCAAATCTGCGATAAAACTTTGTTTCAGAACTTTGAAAACTTTGTTTCGAATATGAATTCACATAGCAAAATTCAAATATAAGTTCATTCGAAAGAGAGCGAGTGCGATAAAGTACACACTCGACTCAAATTTTCAAATTCACATAACGGATAAAAACCAATTAACGATTTAGCAACAAACTCATGCACTTGACACTCACAGTGATTCAAGTAGCAAGTTCAAATGATGATTTAGACGTCTCCCGTGAGATCCTCTGGAAGGTCCTGTTGAGTGCCTGAGCATTTAATAATAAACTATCACTTATACATCCCAATTAATAAGGAAGATTGTACCGTTGTACAATCTAAGAAAATTTCACGAGAATGAACCTTAATTACTCGTAAATCGGGGCTCAAAAGTGAGGTTTTAAAATACAAGCAAAATATGATTTTCATCCTTGAAATCGAGTGTAAAACGATCCAGTGATATCAAAGGAAAAAGAGAGAGTTTGCAAAACTCCATTTCCTTGAAGTTAGAAATTTTCAGATTTGTTACACTTACTTTGAAAAATCGTAGCTCACTCTCTACACGTCCAAAATTGGAAAATTTGGTACCGTTGGAAACTAATTCCAATATACTAAAAGTTCCTAGAATACACTTTTCCATGATTCCAAACGGCAGGCATTCAAAATTGGCTCAAAGTTACTGTTTTAAACTTGCAAGACAGTTTTGAGGTTGGTTTTTCGCCAACTTTGGCAATTCGGTAAAATTCATACGTTGCAAACCAGCCTCCAAAATTTATAAATCATTTAGAGTTTCAAGTAAAGTTTAGGACAGAACAAGCGGATCAAGAATCGGAGTTTTGAGCACCGAGATATGGTCGCTCAAAGTTGGAGGAAAAACGAAACTGTTAAGCTAGTTTCCAGATTTGAGTTCCAAACTTTGGGACTTTAGTTTGGTAGTAAAATGGACTCAAAATGGCACCAAATTTGGTATGAATATACTACCATATAAGGGCCACTCCCTTGCCAAATTTCATAGAAAAATATGAACGGGAAGTCGGTTAACAAAACCGTTGAAATCGCAAGAAGTTCGAAGGCTAAGCTGCCTTTGAGCTTCCATTTTTCCGTTGTCCAAACATTTGGCCAAGAAACGACTCAAACATGATTTATTTCAGTAAGTAATTTCTAAAATATGTCCAAGGTACATTTGATCGGTGATTTATACCAAGAAATTTCGGATAACAAGTCCCAAATCATTGCTAATTCAAATCTGTCCAAATGTAAGGTATTCCTTCACCAGACCAGATTCGAGTTTTGATCATAAATCACTCAATTCAACTCGGAATTGAGCTTGGTTGGTGGCATTGGAAAATAGACGCATAAGGCTACATTTTCTCAGAAGAAACCATTTTCAAAATCAGTCCATAACCAGCTCGTTCGTGAGCATTAAGTTGCAGCTCATGAGCTGCCTTCCAGGAAGCAACGAAACAGGACAGTGGACTTCAAATGAATGGTTTGGCTAGCTCAAGCAGAACCAGGACACGAATTTTATACCAACCGAAATCTAGGAATGTCTAGTTTCCAGTACCATTAACGGCACTCGATTCCGACATCGGAGCAACAAGTTATGGCCGAAACAAGAAGACTGCCTGGGCAGTGACGGGATTCAAATTCCAGATTTTCAAGCTTTCGAATTTCCGACATTTGGGTGATCAAATCATGTTATTTTTCAATGAAACGTTTTACACAACCAATATAACATGTAAAAAACATAAAAAAAACCATTAGAACCTCAAAATTTTGCACAAAAGCGGTCGAACAAACCAGGGGTAAAATGGTCACTTTTGGTCATTGCACCATCCATGAGTTTCTATCAACAACCCAACATTAATCCACCAATATAAGCACTAAACCAACATTATTTTCATCATCAATCATCAAATCAGTCCTTCCATCAAAAGTGGGAGTTCATAGAGCCCACCAAACAAAAATTCATCATAAACAAGACTACCCACATGCATGCAAGAGTTTATACGTGTAATTCTATTTCCATAAACCAAAATTCGAAGGTCGGATCGTTACCTACTTGTGTGATGAACAAAGACAGAATTTTTTGGTCCCCTCTTGGCCAAGAAAAACCGTGAAAAGCTCCCCCTTTTTGCAGCTTAAAATGATCTCCAAGTGTTTAGCTAAGTGTGGTTAAATTTTGGTGTGATTTGGTGGAACATTTGATGAAGAAATGAAGAAGAAATTGGAAGAGCTTTTTGGTTCTTTTTCTTTATTGATGCATGGCTGCTATGGTGAGGAAAAGAGTGTGTTTTGCAGCTGAAAAAGCTTCTTGAGAGACTTAAGAATGAGTGGCTCAAAATGCTCCAAATGTCAACTAGGACTAGTACGCACGCGCGCGCGTTTCGCACTCGATTCCTCGCGAGTTTATTTCACTAGTGCATTAAACCTCTAATGCACTTGTATTCATACTATTATTATTCACTCTTAATGGTCTAAAAATCATGGTCTTAAGTCCTTCAATTAATCGCGCGCGTAAAAACGCGTATTTCCGATTTGTGCGCGATAAAGTCGAATTTTCAAGAATTTCTTATAACGATAGTACTAATAACTATCTCTTGAGCACTTAAACATACAATTACCTATTTTAGCACCATTGTGTAAGTCTCTAATTTTCCAAACTTATTGTACTCTCAATCGGTTAAAATTTCCAAACACTTTTTTACTATTTTCACTAAACGAGGTTCCAAAAATTAAATTTTGAAACGAGTCACTTTAAAAATATAATTGAGTTATAGACCCATGTAATTAGGTCTAAAGAGTTTAGAAAATAATATTCGGAGTAAATGGCCAAGTAAATAATTAAATAAGTTAGAAATAGGAAATTTAAATAAGTAAATTTTGCGAGTCCTCACATGAGTCGAGTGTTAATTCCTCAATTCTCAAATTAACTTTTCTTAATCTACTATTGATCATTCTTACTTCTCCAAAATTAATACACTCTCAATTCAAATGTAGCCTCGAAAAACGTGTATTCGTGATCCGAACTAAACGAGTTTTTAAAAAAATAATTTTTCTAACAAAACGCTTTAAAAACATAAGAGAGGCGTTTTTCCATATAAATGGATTTTAAGTAGTCGAATTAAATAATTTGGAGAAAATGAGTGAATAACTATTTAAATAAACCATTAATATATGACGATAATAAGAAAAGTTTCTGATCCTCACAAATAGCCATTCCATAGGCTCCAAGTCATACAAGTACAAAATCAAGCTAGGACCATGTGCGGAAATAAAGTTTAGCAAAAGACAGATTTGACGTTGTTTTGCGTAACAGACACAACCGAAGCTACGCTTATCAGTTTGGGGTGAAATTTATACCGTCTCGAAGCTAAGATAAAATCCTACAACTTTGATAAAGATGACTCAGTCCAGTTTGTAGTGTATCTAAGTCAAAATGTCAAATTACAGAACTAGAATCTCACACTCGGGCTAGTTAACCGCACTATGTATAAACAACCATAACTCAGGCTACCGAAGTCCAAACAAGGACATTCCAAGGGCGTTGGAAATCTAAGACATAGCAATACAAATTTTATGTTTTGGCAAAATGCTAGTTCAGTATGTATCAAGGTGAAAAGACACGATCAGATTGATGAAATGTCAAAACTGTCCATTGGACTAAATCTATGGTAGTCAGGGGTATTTCGATATTTTCACAGGATATGTTCCTCCGATTGAGCTGAAATTTTGTAGAAAACTATAAAACATCATTCTTTACAACTTTCATGTTTTATGCTAAGCCTAATTCGGCCTCTAGCATAGGGAACTAGAACCAGGCAGAACTGAAGATTCAATTTCCAGAAATCTGGAATTTTGCTATATTCAAGCTATAATTCACATTTTTACCTTGAAACTACCACTACCATCTCCTTTACAAGATTATATACCAGATATATACATCATACAGCACCTAACACACAAGAAACCCTAACTCAAAAGTCATCCATCTAATCATCAAAATCACTTGGAACAAGCATCACAAGCACAATACTAACATTAATACCCAACTTAATCATGATTAATGGAGAAAGAAAGGTTGATCAGCCATTATACCTCAAGACAAGAGCTTGCAAGAATGATCCTCCACCTCTCCTTGAAATTTTTGGTTCCTTAAGCTTCCCAAGCTTCCAAACTAATGATTAATCGGTGTAGTTTTTCTTGGTTGCACTCAAAAGGTTGGATTCAAGGTAGAAGATTGAAAACCCTCCTCACTCTTTTGCCTCTCCTTGCTCTCAGCCAAAATAGAAATAAAATGAGGGAAATGAACTGAAATGAGAGATAAGAAGGCAAGACAAAAGGGTTGGTCAAGGAACCATAGGTGGTTGACACTTGTCATCACCAAAACCAACTAAAATTTTGTTTTCTTTTCCTTGCATTTTGGCCACATATTTCGGTTATATGGCTGAGGATGAGGGGGAATATTTTGCAAAAATATCAAGGGTATGTGGTGGTAGGTAAGTGGTGGTCAAGTGGTGGGTTCAATCGGTAGTGATCGATATCCGTCGGTTCGATCCGATTTTCTTAAATCGCGTATACTAGGATTTTTAACTTATAATTCACTAACTTATTATTATCACCTCTAATCCCACACTTAATATCATCTAAAACTCACATTTAATCACCAAATTTGATCCACACTTCGTACCGGATAGGCGTAAAACCCTAATTCACGCTAACTTAAAAAATGAAAAGTGAAACCCTACTTTCTAGGTTCATTTGCACTTATTGTGGGGTGATTGAGTAGTAAAGCTATTAGAAAGGAATAAACGCCAAATAAAAGGACATTTAAGAAAAATTTGAGGGATTTTACAATTCCCTTGATACCAGTTAGGGTTTCGAGTAAAATATGAGAGATTTGAGAAAACCGAGTAGTCACAAGTAAAACTAGGGTTTTTTTTTCTTTTCTTCTTTTTTTTTATTAGAATTTAGGGTTTCTAGTCTTTAAAACAAAACATTGTCTTAAAATAAAAATAAACTAAAGGAAGCGTAATATTTTTTTTTCGAGACTAAACAACAATAGTATCCTAAAAGTTGGGGTATCACAATCTCCCCTCCTTAAAAGAATTTCGTCCTCGAAATTCATACATTTATTCGTAAATTCAAATGTTTATTCGTAAATAAGTATAAGCAAATAAAAGCATTTTCAAAACACATTGAAAATAACATACTTTCTTTATATACATATCATAGCAATTAACACATACTACGGTACATTAACCCTAGGTACTGCTCAGGCACTACACTTAATCAAAACTCGAAGCTCGTGAATAATAAGGATCCCAAATCCAACGAATATCTTCAATATTTCTAAAGTCTAGACTATTCGCATCCCCCGTGCCTTTGCTTTCGCCATCCAAACTTATCCTAATATTACGCGAGATCTCAACTTATCGTAAAGGTATCATTCTTTGGTACTCGGGGTCAAGAATCCGAAAATATGATAATTCACCACTCAAGCTGGCCAGACTCAAGAGCAAATCACCCGTATTAGAGATTCCTACCCAACATACATATCTAAGGTCCTCAACAATAGACAATTGTTCCACATTTAACAAGTCAATCCCCACAGTCCGAGAACCTTCTCCCTGCACGAGCTCGATAGGAGCTCTGATACCATCTGTGACGGCCCCACCTCCCCCTGGGCGTACCCTAGGATTTAGCGGACCGCCTGCCCAGCTCTCGCCAGGACTCACTCACTCGTATCACGTGCATACATCCATCGACAATAAATAACATCGCAATTCACACTTACAATTTACATCGATGCATATTCAAGATACAAAGCCTCTATATACCCAAATGGGTTCAAAGTGTATATACAATCCAAGTACAATCATCCTAATCGAGTGATAGCGCGAGCACAAGTCAAAAGTCGAAAACAACTAGGCTACGCTAGTCTTTACATTTCTCACGCCTCGCTCGTACCCCTGTAAGGAAAACAAATGACGTGGAATGAGCTAAAAGTTCAGTGAGGTTCCAAATAGTAAATTGACCATTATTTATAAGTACAAGTTTTCGATATAGCAAAGTAACGAGCATGAAGAGTTCATAAAAGTGAGCAATAACACTTCAAGTAGCAATATCAAAATGAGCGAGTAGAAAAGTTTTCAGAAGAAACAATAATCCAGTAAACAATAATCATTCCAAAGCATAAGGATACGATGGCTCTCAGGAGCCAACTTCCCTTTTCATCATCAGGAGATTGATCACGTAATAGTTGACACTCCGTCAACTTTCAAGTAAAGGAACCAATCCAGTAGAGCACCACTTACACTACTCTCCGTCCACCATTCAAACCCCCTACTGGGCCCAAAATCCTCAATAGACACGGGTGGTAATACTCGAGTATACCGATTAGTCGAGGAGATATCACTCCACTCGACAAACAAGAGACCCAGGGTTCGTTACCCAATCGACCAAACCCTTGCCGGCTCGACTCGAGTAACTTGCCGCAGGGTTTCTGGAATTCCAGGAAGTGCGCATATCATAAACAAGTATATCAAATCAATTTCAACAATAAACAAGTATATATCAAATAAGGGCAAGTGCGATAAAGTACACTCTTGCCCGATCAAACCAATCATATATCATTCAATCATATTGATCAAGTATTGGAAACAAGTGTCCAGTTCAATCAGGTATTTGGAAGCACTCTCCAAAATGAAGTGTCCCTAGTAATCACGTCTGGGTTATACTCCGGGTTCGGAGTCCAAATCTGCGATAAAACTTTGTTTCAGAACATTGAAAAATGACTAAGGTTCGAAACTTAGACGTTTCGTTCAATAAGAATCAAGAAATGGAAATTCACTTGGAGAATATTCGTGAAACACTCGCTCGCTTTTCAAACTATATAACTTTGTAACATTTATACTTGGAAATGCCATTTGAGTCGAAAGTACAAGGAAGATGTAGTTCTAGTAGTCATGGTTGTATTTCTCAAGGGTACAAGTTCGGCCAAATCCTTACCTATATACCTCGGTAAAAGAAGACGCAAATATCCTAGATAGTTCAAGTGGTAATCGCTCTTAACCCTTACTCAAGTTGCAAGTATATCTACCTAGCCCTTGATCGTAAATTTGGGCAGCACGCCCTTTGCATTTTCCTATTTTCCAGCCATTTATGGCTTCATTCTTTTCCTCAATCAATCCCAAAGTCATAAATAAAATCATCTCATTTCAATAGCCATTCCATAGGCTCCAAGTCATACGAGTACAAAATCAAGCTAGGACCATGTGCGGAAATGAAGTTTAGCAAAAGACAGATTTGACGTTGTTTTGCGTAACGGACACAACCGAAGCTACGTTTATCGGATTGGGGTGAAATTTATACCGTCTCGAAGATGAGATAAAATCCTACAACTTTGATGAAGATGACTCAGTCCAGTTTGTAGTGTATCTAAGTCAAAATGTCAAATTACAGAACCAGAATCTCACACTCGGGCTAGTTAACAGCACTATGTATAAACAACCAAAACTCTGGCTACCGAAGTCCAAACGAGGTGATTCCATGGGCGTTGGAAAGCTAAGACATAGAACTACAAATTTATGTTTTGGCTAAAGGCTAGTTCAGTATGTATCAAGGTGAAAAGACACGATCAGATTGATGAAATGTCAAAACTGTCCATTGGAGTAAATCTATGGTAGTCAGGGGTATTTTAATCTTTTCACAGGTTATGTTGCTCTGATTGAGCTGAAATTTTGTAGAAAACTATAAAACATCATTCTTTACAACTTTCATGTTTTATGTTAAGCCTGATTCAGCCTCTAGCATAGGGAACTAGAACCAGGCAGAACTGAAGCTTCAATTTCCAGAAATCTGGAATTTTGCTATATTCAAGCTATAATTCACATTTTTACCTTGAAACTACCACTACCATCTCCTTTACAAGATTATATACCAGATATATACATCATACAGCACCTAACCCACAAGAAACCCTCACTCAAAAGTCATCCATCTAATCATCAAAATCACTTGGAACAAGCATCACAAGCACAATACTAACATTAATACCCAACTTAATCATGATTAATGGTGAAAGAAAGGTTGATCAGCCATTATACCTCAAGACAAGAGCTTGCAAGAATGATCCTCCACCTCTCCTTGAAATTTTTGGTTCCTTAAGCTTCCCAAGCTTCCAAACTAATGATTAATCGGTGTAGTTTTTCTTGGTTGCACTCAAAAGGTTGGATTCAAGGTAGAAGATTGAAAACTCTCCTCACTCGTTTGCCTTTCCTTGCACTCAGCCAAAATAGAAAGAAAATGAGGGAAATGAACTGAAATGAGAGATAAGAAGGCAAGACAAAAGGGTTGGTCAAGGAACTATAGGTGGTTGACACTTGTCATCACCAAAACCAACTAAAATTTTGTTTTCTTTTCCTTGCATTTTGGCCACATATTTCGGTTATATGGCTGAGGATGAGGGGAATATTTTGCAAAAATATCAAGGTTATGTGGTGGTAGGGAAGTGGTGGTCAAGTGGTGGGTTCAATCGGTAGTGATCGATATCCGTCGGTTCGAGCCGATTTTCTTAAATCGCGTATACTAGGGTTTTTAACTTATAATTCACTAACTTATTATTATCACCTCTAATCCCACACTTAATATCATCTAAAACTCAATTTTAATCACCAAATTTGATCCACACTTCGTACCGGATAGTCGCACTACGGATAGGCGTAAAACCCTAATTCACGCTAACTTAAAAAACGAAAAGTGAAACCCTACTTTCTAGGTTCATTTGCACTTATTGTGGGGTGATTGAGTAGTAAAGCTATTAGGAAGGAATAAACGCCAAATAAAAGGACATTTAAGAAAAATGGGAGGAATTTTACAATTCCCTTGATTCCAGTTAGGGTTTCGGGTAAAATATGAGAAATTTGAGAAAACCGAGAAGTCACAAGTAAAACTAGGGTTTTTTTTCCTTTTTTTATTTTTTTTATTAGAATTTAGGGTTTCTAGTTTTTAAAATAAAACAATGTCTTAAAATAAAAATAAACTAAAGGAAGCGTAATATTTTTTTTTCGAGACTAAACAACAATAGTATCCTAAAAGTTGGGGTATCACAATCTCCCCTCCTTAAAAGAATTTCGTCCTCGAAATTCATACATTTATTCGTAAATTCATATGTTTATTCGTAAATAAGTATAAGCAAATAAAAGCATTTTCAAAACACAATGAAAATAACATACTTTCTTTATATACATATCATAGCAATTAACACATCCTATGGTACATTAACCCTAGGTACTGCTCAGGCACTACACTTAATCAAAACTCGAAGCTCGTGAATAATAAAGATCCCAAATCCAACGAATATCTTCAATATTTCTCAAGTCTAGACTATTCGCATCCCCCGTGCCTTTGCTTTCGCCATCCAAACTTATCCTAATATTACGCGAGATCTCAACTTATCGTAAAGGTATCATTCTTTGGTACTCGGGGTCAAGAATCCGAAAATATGATAATTCACCACTCAAGCTGGCCAGACTCAAGAGCAAATCACCCGTATTAGAGATTCCTACCCAACATACATATCTAAGGTCCTCAACAATAGACAATTGTTCCACATTTAACAAGTCAATCCCCACAGTCCGAGAACCTTCTCCCTGCACGAGCTCGATAGGAGCTCTGATACCATCTGTGACGGCCCCACCTCCCCCTGGGCGTACCCTAGGATTTAGCGGACCGCCTGCCCAGCTCTCGCCAGGACTCACTCACTCGTATCACGTGCATACATCCATCGACAATAAATAACATCGCAATTCACACTTACAATTTACATCGATGCATATTCAAGATACAAAGCCTCTATATACCCAAATGGGTTCAAAGTGTATATACAATCCAAGTACAATCATCCTAATCGAGTGATAGCGCGAGCACAAGTCAAAAGTCGAAAACAACTAGGCTACGCTAGTCTTTACATTTCTCACGCCTCGCTCGTACCCCTGTAAGGAAAACAAATGACGTGGAATGAGCTAAAAGTTCAGTGAGGTTCCAAATAGTAAATTGACCATTATTTATAAGTACAAGTTTTCGATATAGCAAAGTAACGAGCATGAAGAGTTCATAAAAGTGAGCAATAACACTTCAAGTAGCAATATCAAAATGAGCGAGTAGAAAAGTTTTCAGAAGAAACAATAATCCAGTAAACAATAATCATTCCAAAGCATAAGGATACGATGGCTCTCAGGAGCCAACTTCCCTTTTCATCATCAGGAGATTGATCACGTAATAGTTGACACTCCGTCAACTTTCAAGTAAAGGAACCAATCCAGTAGAGCACCACTTACACTACTCTCCGTCCACCATTCAAACCCCCTACTGGGCCCAAAATCCTCAATAGACACGGGTGGTAATACTCGAGTATACCGATTAGTCGAGAAGATATCACTCCACTCGACAAACAAGAGACCCAGGGTTCGTTACCCAATCGACCAAACCCTTGCCGGCTCGACTCGAGTAACTTGCCGCAGGGTTTCTGGAATTCCAGGAAGTGCGCATATCATAAACAAGTATATCAAATCAATTTCAACAATAAACAAGTATATATCAAATAAGGGCAAGTGCGATAAAGTACACTCTTGCCCGATCAAACCAATCATATATCATTCAATCATATTGATCAAGTATTGGAAACAAGTGTCCAGTTCAATCAGGTATTTGGAAGCACTCTCCAAAATGAAGTGTCCCTAGTAATCACGTCTGGGTTATACTCCGGGTTCGGAGTCCAAATCTGCGATAAAACTTTGTTTCAGAACATTGAAAAATGACTAAGGTTCGAAACTTAGACGTTTCGTTCAATAAGAATCAAGAAATGGAAATTCACTTGGAGAATATTCGTGAAACACTCGCTCGCTTTTCAAACTATATAACTTTGTAACATTTATACTTGGAAATGCCATTTGAGTCGAAAGTACAAGGAAGATGTAGTTCTAGTAGTCATGGTTGTATTTCTCAAGGGTACAAGTTCGGCCAAATCCTTACCTATATACCTCGGTAAAAGAAGACGCAAATATCCTAGATAGTTCAAGTGGTAATCGCTCTTAACCCTTACTCAAGTTGCAAGTATATCTACCTAGCCCTTGATCGTAAATTTGGGCAGCACGCCCTTTGCATTTTCCTATTTTCCAGCCATTTATGGCTTCATTCTTTTCCTCAATCAATCCCAAAGTCATAAATAAAATCATCTCATTTCAATAGCCATTCCATAGGCTCCAAGTCATACGAGTACAAAATCAAGCTAGGACCATGTGCGGAAATGAAGTTTAGCAAAAGACAGATTTGACGTTGTTTTGCGTAACGGACACAACCGAAGCTACGTTTATCGGATTGGGGTGAAATTTATACCGTCTCGAAGATGAGATAAAATCCTACAACTTTGATGAAGATGACTCAGTCCAGTTTGTAGTGTATCTAAGTCAAAATGTCAAATTACAGAACCAGAATCTCACACTCGGGCTAGTTAACAGCACTATGTATAAACAACCAAAACTCTGGCTACCGAAGTCCAAACGAGGTGATTCCATGGGCGTTGGAAAGCTAAGACATAGAACTACAAATTTATGTTTTGGCTAAAGGCTAGTTCAGTATGTATCAAGGTGAAAAGACACGATCAGATTGATGAAATGTCAAAACTGTCCATTGGAGTAAATCTATGGTAGTCAGGGGTATTTTAATCTTTTCACAGGTTATGTTGCTCTGATTGAGCTGAAATTTTGTAGAAAACTATAAAACATCATTCTTTACAACTTTCATGTTTTATGTTAAGCCTGATTCAGCCTCTAGCATAGGGAACTAGAACCAGGCAGAACTGAAGCTTCAATTTCCAGAAATCTGGAATTTTGCTATATTCAAGCTATAATTCACATTTTTACCTTGAAACTACCACTACCATCTCCTTTACAAGATTATATACCAGATATATACATCATACAGCACCTAACCCACAAGAAACCCTCACTCAAAAGTCATCC
The DNA here is from genome assembly GCF_003713205.1 of Coffea eugenioides. Taxonomy (NCBI): domain Eukaryota; kingdom Viridiplantae; phylum Streptophyta; class Magnoliopsida; order Gentianales; family Rubiaceae; genus Coffea; species Coffea eugenioides. The sequence continues at coordinate 30,935 of NW_020864019.1, forward strand.
ATCTAATCATCAAAATCACTTGGAACAAGCATCACAAGCACAATACTAACATTAATACCCAACTTAATCATGATTAATGGTGAAAGAAAGGTTGATCAGCCATTATACCTCAAGACAAGAGCTTGCAAGAATGATCCTCCACCTCTCCTTGAAATTTTTGGTTCCTTAAGCTTCCCAAGCTTCCAAACTAATGATTAATCGGTGTAGTTTTTCTTGGTTGCACTCAAAAGGTTGGATTCAAGGTAGAAGATTGAAAACTCTCCTCACTCGTTTGCCTTTCCTTGCACTCAGCCAAAATAGAAAGAAAATGAGGGAAATGAACTGAAATGAGAGATAAGAAGGCAAGACAAAAGGGTTGGTCAAGGAACTATAGGTGGTTGACACTTGTCATCACCAAAACCAACTAAAATTTTGTTTTCTTTTCCTTGCATTTTGGCCACATATTTCGGTTATATGGCTGAGGATGAGGGGAATATTTTGCAAAAATATCAAGGTTATGTGGTGGTAGGGAAGTGGTGGTCAAGTGGTGGGTTCAATCGGTAGTGATCGATATCCGTCGGTTCGAGCCGATTTTCTTAAATCGCGTATACTAGGGTTTTTAACTTATAATTCACTAACTTATTATTATCACCTCTAATCCCACACTTAATATCATCTAAAACTCAATTTTAATCACCAAATTTGATCCACACTTCGTACCGGATAGTCGCACTACGGATAGGCGTAAAACCCTAATTCACGCTAACTTAAAAAACGAAAAGTGAAACCCTACTTTCTAGGTTCATTTGCACTTATTGTGGGGTGATTGAGTAGTAAAGCTATTAGGAAGGAATAAACGCCAAATAAAAGGACATTTAAGAAAAATGGGAGGAATTTTACAATTCCCTTGATTCCAGTTAGGGTTTCGGGTAAAATATGAGAAATTTGAGAAAACCGAGAAGTCACAAGTAAAACTAGGGTTTTTTTTCCTTTTTTTATTTTTTTTATTAGAATTTAGGGTTTCTAGTTTTTAAAATAAAACAATGTCTTAAAATAAAAATAAACTAAAGGAAGCGTAATATTTTTTTTTCGAGACTAAACAACAATAGTATCCTAAAAGTTGGGGTATCACAATCTCCCCTCCTTAAAAGAATTTCGTCCTCGAAATTCATACATTTATTCGTAAATTCATATGTTTATTCGTAAATAAGTATAAGCAAATAAAAGCATTTTCAAAACACAATGAAAATAACATACTTTCTTTATATACATATCATAGCAATTAACACATCCTATGGTACATTAACCCTAGGTACTGCTCAGGCACTACACTTAATCAAAACTCGAAGCTCGTGAATAATAAAGATCCCAAATCCAACGAATATCTTCAATATTTCTCAAGTCTAGACTATTCGCATCCCCCGTGCCTTTGCTTTCGCCATCCAAACTTATCCTAATATTACGCGAGATCTCAACTTATCGTAAAGGTATCATTCTTTGGTACTCGGGGTCAAGAATCCGAAAATATGATAATTCACCACTCAAGCTGGCCAGACTCAAGAGCAAATCACCCGTATTAGAGATTCCTACCCAACATACATATCTAAGGTCCTCAACAATAGACAATTGTTCCACATTTAACAAGTCAATCCCCACAGTCCGAGAACCTTCTCCCTGCACGAGCTCGATAGGAGCTCTGATACCATCTGTGACGGCCCCACCTCCCCCTGGGCGTACCCTAGGATTTAGCGGACCGCCTGCCCAGCTCTCGCCAGGACTCACTCACTCGTATCACGTGCATACATCCATCGACAATAAATAACATCGCAATTCACACTTACAATTTACATCGATGCATATTCAAGATACAAAGCCTCTATATACCCAAATGGGTTCAAAGTGTATATACAATCCAAGTACAATCATCCTAATCGAGTGATAGCGCGAGCACAAGTCAAAAGTCGAAAACAACTAGGCTACGCTAGTCTTTACATTTCTCACGCCTCGCTCGTACCCCTGTAAGGAAAACAAATGACGTGGAATGAGCTAAAAGTTCAGTGAGGTTCCAAATAGTAAATTGACCATTATTTATAAGTACAAGTTTTCGATATAGCAAAGTAACGAGCATGAAGAGTTCATAAAAGTGAGCAATAACACTTCAAGTAGCAATATCAAAATGAGCGAGTAGAAAAGTTTTCAGAAGAAACAATAATCCAGTAAACAATAATCATTCCAAAGCATAAGGATACGATGGCTCTCAGGAGCCAACTTCCCTTTTCATCATCAGGAGATTGATCACGTAATAGTTGACACTCCGTCAACTTTCAAGTAAAGGAACCAATCCAGTAGAGCACCACTTACACTACTCTCCGTCCACCATTCAAACCCCCTACTGGGCCCAAAATCCTCAATAGACACGGGTGGTAATACTCGAGTATACCGATTAGTCGAGGAGATATCACTCCACTCGACAAACAAGAGACCCAGGGTTCGTTACCCAATCGACCAAACCCTTGCCGGCTCGACTCGAGTAACTTGCCGCAGGGTTTCTGGAATTCCAGGAAGTGCGCATATCATAAACAAGTATATCAAATCAATTTCAACAATAAACAAGTATATATCAAATAAGGGCAAGTGCGATAAAGTACACTCTTGCCCGATCAAACCAATCATATATCATTCAATCATATTGATCAAGTATTGGAAACAAGTGTTCAGTTCAATCAGGTATTTGGAAGCACTCACCAAAATGAAGTGCCCCTAGTAACCACGTCTGGGTTATACTCCGGATTTGGAGTCCAAATCTGCGATAAAACTTTGTTTCAGAACTTTGAAAAATGACTAAGGTTCGAAACTTAGACGTTTCGTTCAATAAGAATCAAGAAATGAAAATTCACTTGGAGAATATTCGTGAAACACTCGCTCGCTTTTCAAACTATATAACTTTGTAACATTTATACTTGGAAATGCCATTTGAGTTGAAAGTACAAGGAAAACGTATTCCTAGTAGTCATGATTGTATTTCTCAAGGGTACAAGTTCGGCCGAATCTTCACTGATATACCTCGATAAAAGAAGATGCAAATATCCTAGATAGTTCAAGTGATAATCGCTCTTAACCCTTACTCAAGTTGCAAGTATGTCTACCTAGCCCTTGAGCGTAAATTTGGGCAGCACGCCCTTTGCATGTTCCTATTTTCCAGCCATTTATGGCTTCATTCTTTTCCTCAATCAATCCCAAAGTCATACACAAAATCATCTCATTTTAATAGCCATTCCATAGGCTCCAAGTCATACAAGTACAAAATCAAGCTAGGAGCATGAGCGGAAATGAAGTTTAGCAAAAGACAGATTTGACGTTGTTTTGCGTAATGGACACAACAGAAGCTATGCTTATCGGATTGGGGTGAAATTTATACCGCCTTGAAGCTAAGATAAATTCCTACAACTTTGATGAAGATGACTCAGTCCAGTTTGTAGTCTATCTAAGTCAAAATGTCAAATTACAGAACCAGAATCTCACACTCGGGCTAGTTAACCACACTATGTATAAACAACCATAACTCAGGATACCGAAGTCCAAAGGAGGTGATTCCAGGGGCGTTAGAAAGCTAAGACATATCACTAAAACTTTCATGTTTTGGTTAAATGCTAGTTCAGTATGTATCAAGGTGAAAAGACACGATCAGATTGATGAAATGTCAAAACTGTCCATTGGAGTAAATCTATGGTAGTCAGGGGTATTTTAATCTTTTCACAGGTTATGTTGCTCTGATTGAGCTGAAATTTTGTAGAAAACTATAAAACATCATTCTTTACAACTTTCATGTTTTATGTTAAGCCTGATTCAGCCTCTAGCATAGGGAACTAGAACCAGGCAGAACTGAAGCTTCAATTTCCAGAAATCTGGAATTTTGCTATATTCAAGCTATAATTCACATTTTTACCTTGAAACTACCACTACCATCTCCTTTACAAGATTATATACCAGATATATACATCATACAGCACCTAACCCACAAGAAACCCTCACTCAAAAGTCATCCATCTAATCATCAAAATCACTTGGAACAAGCATCACAAGCACAATACTAACATTAATACCCAACTTAATCATGATTAATGGTGAAAGAAAGGTTGATCAGCCATTATACCTCAAGACAAGAGCTTGCAAGAATGATCCTCCACCTCTCCTTGAAATTTTTGGTTCCTTAAGCTTCCCAAGCTTCCAAACTAATGATTAATCGGTGTAGTTTTTCTTGGTTGCACTCAAAAGGTTGGATTCAAGGTAGAAGATTGAAAACTCTCCTCACTCGTTTGCCTTTCCTTGCACTCAGCCAAAATAGAAAGAAAATGAGGGAAATGAACTGAAATGAGAGATAAGAAGGCAAGACAAAAGGGTTGGTCAAGGAACTATAGGTGGTTGACACTTGTCATCACCAAAACCAACTAAAATTTTGTTTTCTTTTCCTTGCATTTTGGCCACATATTTCGGTTATATGGCTGAGGATGAGGGGAATATTTTGCAAAAATATCAAGGTTATGTGGTGGTAGGGAAGTGGTGGTCAAGTGGTGGGTTCAATCGGTAGTGATCGATATCCGTCGGTTCGAGCCGATTTTCTTAAATCGCGTATACTAGGGTTTTTAACTTATAATTCACTAACTTATTATTATCACCTCTAATCCCACACTTAATATCATCTAAAACTCAATTTTAATCACCAAATTTGATCCACACTTCGTACCGGATAGTCGCACTACGGATAGGCGTAAAACCCTAATTCACGCTAACTTAAAAAACGAAAAGTGAAACCCTACTTTCTAGGTTCATTTGCACTTATTGTGGGGTGATTGAGTAGTAAAGCTATTAGAAGTAATAACGCCAAATAAAAAGGACATTTAGAAAAATGGGAGGATTTACAATTCCCTTGATTCCGTTAGGGTTTCGGGATAAAATATGAGGATTTGAGAAAGACCGAGAATCACAAGTAAAACTTAGGGTTTTTTCCTTTTTTTTATTTTTTATTAGAAATTTAGGTTTCTAGTTTTTAAAATTAAAAACAATGTCTTAAAATAAAATAAACTAAAGGAAGCGCTAATTTTTTTTTCGAGACTAAAACATGATCCTAAAGTGGGTATCACATCTCCCCTCTTAAAAGAATTTCGTCCCGAATTCATACATTATCGTTAAATTCATAGTTTATCGTAATAAGTATAAGCAAAAAGCATTTTCAAAACACAATTGAAAATAAACTACTTTCTTTTATATACATATCATAGCATTACACATCCTATGTACATAACCTAGGTATGCTCGACTACACTTAATCAAAACTCGAAGCTCTGGAATAATAACAGATCCAAATCAACGTATCTTCAATATTCTCATCTAGACTATTCGCTCCCCCGTTGCCTTTGCTTTCGCCATCCAAACTTATCTAATATTACGCGGATCTCAAACTTATCGTAAGGTATCATTCTTTTGTACTCGGGGTCGAATCCGAAAATATGATAATTCACACTCAAGCTGGCAGGACTCAGAGCAAATTAACCGTATTTAGAGATCCTACCCAAACATAATATCTAAGGTCCTCAACAAAACAATTGTTCACATTACAATCATCCCCACAGTCGAGAACCTTTCCCTGCACGAGCCGATAGGGAGCTTATTTCCATCTGTACGCCCACTCCCCCTGGGCGTACCCTAGGATTAGACGGACCGCCTGCCCAGCTCTCGCCAGGAGTCACTCACTCGTATTTCACGTGATACATCCATCGACAATAAATAACATCGCAATTTACACTTACATTTACATCGATGCATATTCAAGATACAAAGCCTCTATTACCCAATGGTTCAAAGTGTATATACATCCAGTACCAATCATCCTAATCGATGATAGCGCGAGACAATCAAAAAGTCGAAAACACTAGGCTACCTAGTCTTTGACATTTTCTCACGCCTCGCTCGTACCCCTGTAAGAAAACATGACGTGGAATGAGCTAAAGTTCAGTGGGTTCCACAATGTAAATGACCATTATTTATAAGTACAAGTTCGATTATAGCAAAGTAACGAGCATGAAGAGCATAAAAAGTTAGCAATAACACTTCAAGTAGCAATATCAAAATGAGCGAGTAGAAAAGTTTTCAGAAGAAACAATAATCCAGTAAACAATAATCATTCCAAAGCATAAGGATACGATGGCTCTCAGGAGCCAACTTCCCTTTTCATCATCAGGAGATTGATCACGTAATAGTTGACACTCCGTCAACTTTCAAGTAAAGGAACCAATCCAGTAGAGCACCACTTACACTACTCTCCGTCCACCATTCAAACCCCCTACTGGGCCCAAAATCCTCAATAGACACGGGTGGTAATACTCGAGTATACCGATTAGTCGAGGAGATATCACTCCACTCGACAAATAAGAGACCCAGGGTTCGTTACCCAATCGACCAAACCCTTGCCGGCTCGACTCGAGTAACTTGCCGCAGGGTTTCTGGAATTCCAGGAAGTGCGCATATCATAAACAAGTATATCAAATCAATTTCAACAATAAACAAGTATATATCAAATAAGGGCAAGTGCGATAAAGTACACTCTTGCCCGATCAAACCAATCATATATCATTCAATCATATTGATCAAGTATTGGAAACAAGTGTCCAGTTCAATCAGGTATTTGGAAGCACTCTCCAAAATGAAGTGTCCCTAGTAATCACGTCTGGGTTATACTCCGGGTTCGGAGTCCAAATCTGCGATAAAACTTTGTTTCAGAACATTGAAAAATGACTAAGGTTCGAAACTTAGACGTTTCGTTCAATAAGAATCAAGAAATGGAAATTCACTTGGAGAATATTCGTGAAACACTCGCTCGCTTTTCAAACTATATAACTTTGTAACATTTATACTTGGAAATGCCATTTGAGTCGAAAGTACAAGGAAGATGTAGTTCTAGTAGTCATGGTTGTATTTCTCAAGGGTACAAGTTCGGCCAAATCCTTACCTATATACCTCGGTAAAAGAAGACGCAAATATCCTAGATAGTTCAAGTGGTAATCGCTCTTAACCCTTACTCAAGTTGCAAGTATATCTACCTAGCCCTTGATCGTAAATTTGGGCAGCACGCCCTTTGCATTTTCCTATTTTCCAGCCATTTATGGCTTCATTCTTTTCCTCAATCAATCCCAAAGTCATAAATAAAATCATCTCATTTCAATAGCCATTCCATAGGCTCCAAGTCATACGAGTACAAAATCAAGCTAGGACCATGTGCGGAAATGAAGTTTAGCAAAAGACAGATTTGACGTTGTTTTGCGTAACGGACACAACCGAAGCTACGTTTATCGGATTGGGGTGAAATTTATACCGTCTCGAAGATGAGATAAAATCCTACAACTTTGATGAAGATGACTCAGTCCAGTTTGTAGTGTATCTAAGTCAAAATGTCAAATTACAGAACCAGAATCTCACACTCGGGCTAGTTAACAGCACTATGTATAAACAACCAAAACTCTGGCTACCGAAGTCCAAACGAGGTGATTCCATGGGCGTTGGAAAGCTAAGACATAGAACTACAAATTTATGTTTTGGCTAAAGGCTAGTTCAGTATGTATCAAGGTGAAAAGACACGATCAGATTGATGAAATGTCAAAACTGTCCATTG